>NW_014577277.1:170330-177312 GCF_000485595.1 Priapulus caudatus | reverse complement strand
GCACATTTCCAAGCCACAAATCCCACCCTGGGCAGCAGTCTTTGCCTCTCTATTTGGCTGAGATGAAGAAACTACCTGAAACAGCCCCAGATGTACATGAAGCATTAATAGCAGGTGCATTTGTCGTGAAGAGAGCAGATGGTAAGCACAATAGTGTCTCTCCTGACATGCTTCTGGAACAGACTTACAATGCAGATGCCAAGGAAGCGAGTGGTCTGGATGGCATTACACTAAACCCTGCCGCACGAATAAAATGGGTTTACACAAAACCCATCACTGCTGCTGTCTCTATAGAGTTGAAATCGATGCTACATCTTCATTTATCCAGCCCTCATCATGAATCTGGTGTAAGTCGAGTCACAAGGGATGCAGAGATGGTGATCAAGGTAATGGCAGCAGTCGAGACGAATCCTTTCGGTGCAACCACAACATTCCTAATAAATATAGCAACTGGGCAATGCACTGATTGCAACGTTAAAGACAACCTTACCAGTGTGAAACTGGGTCTGGAGGCACTCTCTCAGTCACTGATCAGTGATCAGAAAAAGACAAGTATTGTAAAGCCGAACACCTTCCGCACACAAAACAAGAAACCGAAGAAGTCCGCGGCTAAAACAGCTGCATCGGAGAAGAGTAATAAAATAACTGCCCTTCTGCGTATGACACAGATCATTGCCAGTGGTGGAGTACTAGACATTGTTGATATCGCAGGGAACCATGCATGCAGTGACTACCCAACATCTCTCTTCCAGGATGATGGCAGAATGAGAACAGGTACCAAGTGAAGCCTAATGAAAACCCTGAAAGAGGATACCAAAGTGACCAGCACAGCACTCCTGCTCTGCCCCAACATGACAGAAAGACAGCAGTAGTCATTGATTCCATGTATGCCATTCGACACTGGTCTTTTTACAAAGGTGAAAGATTTGGAACCATTGCTGAACGATACAAATACCTGCTAATGAATGATGTGCCTGCTGCTGCTACTGATGTGATGTGATGTGATGGGATGTGATGTCACTGATGTGATGTGCTGGTACTGAGTTCATACACCGCTGCTGTGACAGGTACAGTAGACCAAGCCTGAAGTCCGCTGAGCAATAACACAGGTGTGCCCGATCAAAACCTGCCAAGGAATATGAAGTCAATGACCATTACACAGCTCCTGACCCACGAGAATTCTTTGCAGTGGCAGCAAACAAGGCTAACCACCTAAATTTCCTCTGTGAGAAATTGTGTGAGAATAAGCATCTGGACCCTGCTGTTGGCCCAACTCTCTCTGGGTTGTGGATTCACAGAAGAGACGAAGAGCGTATTAATCACAAGAGTCTGTTATGGATGTTCCTGCTCTATAATCGACGCAGAAGGAGGCTGATACAAGCATAATTCTGCACACTCGGTACAGTGTCAAGAATGACGGAATTGAAAGAGTAGTTATCTACTCCAATGTCCATTATTACCATGTGTCTACACTATGGAGAGACACACCTGGGAAATCTACCAGAACTATTGGTGAGGACAGCCCAGAACACACCGAACTTCACAGTGTCGTGACACCCTAACCCTAACCCTAACCCTAACCCTAACCCTAACCCTAACCCTTCATCCATAGCCTGAGGGGCAGAGACACTACGAATCATCCTTACTTCACCGGCAAGAAGGAATGGTTCAAGTGCAGCTTGAGTCTCGACATACACATGATTGAAGAGTTTGGTGAGAACACTACTGACATAGTATCAGAAGACCTCAAGCAGGCAAGAACCATCACTACACATGTTTACACATCAGCAGCTGATGACTTCCAGGAGTCTGATCTTGGCAAGCTCAGGGCATACAAGTTTTTGAACAACAGATCTACTCTCCTAAAGCTCTTGCCCCCCACATAAGACGCATTTATTCTGCACGTAAAGAAGGCTGCCCTTGCAACGATTATAGATAAGAGTGTGCACATTTCCAAGCCACAAATCCCACCCTGGACAGAATTTGGGTGGACTCTGGATGGTCAGCATGCGGTTCCCGTTCCATGTACCCACCCAGCCTGGCCCGTGTCGATGATGATGGTAATATCGTACGGATGTGCTAAGGGGTGCAAGAAGAACTGCTCATGTGCTAAGAAGGCAGTTCCATGCTACAGAGAGTGCCGCTGCTAAGGACTATCAATCAAATGTAGCAGGATACAGGACATCGGAACAATCGAGATTAGTGACAGTATCGCTCATAGGTCCGGTATACCGGAACGTACCCTGGTAACTATTTGATATGGTTAGGGTTAGAGTTAGGGTTAGGGTTAAGGAGTAGGCGTAGGCGACTCCCTAGAGTCGTTAGTGGAGTAGGCGAGGTACGGTCCGGCATATTAGATAGTACCAGGGTACGTTCCGGCAGGACCCTGGGGGACATAGACCCTCTCAGCGACAGTATCAGCGACTCAGATAATGATTAGGACTCCGTGAAACCAATTTACCTTGACAACTAGTAGGCCTACATGTGCGAAAGTGTGATTGCCGCCTGCGTTGAAGTTTGACCAAGCACTATCTAATATTAGTATTATCAGGGGTTAATAATGACAATTTGTCATTATTCACCCCTGGTATTATATTTCGTTTAGTAATTCCAATGTGCTGATTTCTTCACCGAGAAATACGCACAGATCACCATTACGCTTGCAGACACAAGAAGACACAATTGCGAATTCTACTCTTAAATAATGGAATCTTTCCCAAATAGTGGAATAACCGTGTGTCGAATTGGATCGACTTCGAGCTTTTCACACGATAAGTACTATATTTGCATAGTTCTACATATTAGGGGCATTTTATGTGGGAGAACAAGATGTGTTAACGAAGCATCCCCCACGATTGCGACAAAGTTCGTACTATAACTCAAACCTTCAATGCTCTCCGACAAAAAAAATCAGTCAAGAATGTCGTGTTGCTGTGTTAATGCGTATATTGATGGCTACATGTCGAGCGCGGGGATGTGTGGTGGCGTCCCCGTCGTGAAAGCAACGTGAGTTGTGTTGATAATGGAGCATGCGTCGTGTACGATGAAGTATGTGTAAGCTGCCACCTTCTAGGAATCTATATTGCCGAAGTGCACTCGTGTTCCTAGTCTCTCGAGTCAAGCAAGCGTCGAGTCAAATCGTCATGTGATCGACAGGCGATGGCGCCGACTTTTCGTGGGCTAAGAGAATCTGCTAGAAGGTTTAGTAGATAATATTGAAGGCGCGCGTGAGATACACTAAGGACGGTACCGGTTTGTGAATGCGGATTTGGCTTATGCAGGCGCCGATTCCACAGCCGAATTCCTGGCGTCTCCGATAGGTGAATAGAAGATTCTCGCAGTACGTCACTATACCAGACGCATCCGCGCAGGTTGCTGGCTCATTTGTTCACCACAATTGAGAGACTGGTGCAAGACTGCTCTCAATGCACCTCGGCCGTTGAAAATAATAAAACCATAGTAACAACTTACAGATTGCTATATTTTCTATCGATGTTTACGTATGTATTCAATATCGCCAAATAATTCTGTTTAGACGCCAGTAAAACGTTTTTCTACAACGCACGAAGAGTCTCAACGTTTCTGAAAATTATTTTCATTCATGGTTTTATTCATTCCTTGTGTTGTTACGGCGCTATAATTCTCTCGATATTAGTCTCTATAATTCTACTTAGCTGCTGTCAAAATGACCTTTTACAAAGCACAATGTCATGGGTCACTCGCGTCCCATTGTTCACAAAGGAAACACAAAGGAACACACAAAGGAAGGATGGTGCATTTACCTGCCCCTCTCATCAGTAGCATGCGTGCGTTGACTGTAGAGGGACATTTGAACAGCGTGTAGTAGAATTATTATTTTTATTATAATATATATTACTAATATGATATTATATCATATATCACCTACTACTAAATACTCACTACTATGTTGATCACTTAAATTGCCAATCCATTGCAGATATTGCGCCTCTCCAATGAATCGCAAACTAAGACATATTCCGAATAAAAATAGACTTTATTCATCAATCCAATTCGGAGTTTGGTGTTTCGATTGCTAGAGTAGGCCTACACGCGCATACAACACACAGTACATGTAGGCTACACGCACACTAGACACGCGTGCGTATATGGCAGGCGAGGTGGGACACAAATGGTATTTAGTGTCTATCATTAAATCATTTAGTGTTTGTCAATACCATTTGTGTCCCACCTCGCCTGCCATACACGCACACACGCGCGCGCGTACCGACTCGCAACAGCAATAAGCAACTTCGACTTGACACCAAACTGCTCGCAACGTCTCCTTTCTCTAGGTACTGGCGTGCCGTGGGTAATTTACACGTAGAGAATATACGTTTAATACGAGGAGATATGATATGCATTGGTACTACGTACATCTAGTTTGGGAAAGAACTCGGAGGCACTTGATCGCATACATAGTTCGCGAGCATGCATCCATAGCTCATAGAATCTGGGTTCTGAATCTCCGGGCTGTGGCCTCTACGGATGGCACCGGCAATGATTGCGCATTACTATAATACTAGCCATCTGCGGCCCGTGCATCACGGGCCTCTGGCATTTACCCAGGCATAATCAAAACATGATCGCAATATCCAAGAAGTAAATCAAAAAATATCATAACTTGTAATGGAATTACAAAAATGTAAAACAGACAGTTCATAAAAACAGAGTAGTGTACTTCGACTATTCATGCATTGTCACCTGTCCAAAGGCAATAATAGTTATCCCTGAAAAAATTCTATATTTGTCCAACATACAAATTGTTATTAATGTGTTGGCAGCATCTACAGTTCATATAACAGTTTTCAGTGATCATGTGTATTGGATTGGGACGTGTGTATAAAATCCGTTTGAGGCCTTGCACCAGTCTGAGACTGAGTTAGCGGTGCGGTGTGTGGCTTTTGCTGCGATGCACGTGACAGGAGAGTTCATGCAGTTGTTAAGTAAAGAAACTCATGCTGACTGCCCAAAGGCAACGATTGTTATCGCTGATGCTCACTGAATATACTCACTGAATATACTCACTGAATGCTCACTGAAGAGATGGTGTTTGACTGAATGTTCACTGAAGGGATGATGTTTAGGGTAACACAATTTGCAAGGTGAAAAGCCGAATACTAATGACGTACCACAGACACTTGGAGAGTTTTAATATTAAAAAAACAACAACTAAATAAACATGAAATGTATTTACTACCAAAGTCTTAATAATAAATATATATTGTTAATGTATAATCTATAATAATGTATAATCAAGTATAATCATGCATAATCATATAATGTATAATAATAAGGTATGTATAATATAATGTATAATAATGTATAATGTATAATGTATAATGTTTCTCTACTCTCTTTCGCCAATTTTTGTCGATAATTTCCTGTAAATGCCGTTCAAATGCTCTTCTGCAACACACAGGTACACCGCACATACGCGGCTACACGTTTACACTTATATATCAATATTTTAAAGGTTTTTTTTACAACCGTGCACTATAGCCATGCATTTGTTTAACGCTTTAGAGGTATTTAACGTTTAACCATGTACGCAAATGTATATTAAACTCAAGTTCATTACTTATTTACTTGCTGCTAAGGGGTTGACGTGAGTGTGCCTGCGTGTGTGCCCGTGTGTGTTGCCTGTGTGTGCGCGTGCGTGTATGCTCGTGGTGTCTGCGTGTGTGCCGCGTGCGTGCCTGCGTGCGTGCCTGTTGTGTGTGTGTGTGTGTGTGTGTGTGTGTGTGTGTGTTGTGGTTGTGTGTGTGTTTGTGTGTATGTGTGTGTGCATGTGTGTGTGTGTGTGTGTGTGTGTGGTGTGTGTGTGTGTGTGTGTGTGTGTGTGTGCCTGCGGGCGTGCTGCATGTGCGCCTGCGTGTGTATCCGCGGCGTCTGCGTGCCTGTGTGTTGCCTGGGGCTTGCGTGCGTGTGTGCTTGCATGTGTGCGTGTGCCTGCGCGTTTGGTGACGTGCGGCTGTGCCAGTGCACTGGCATGCAGGGGACGCATACGCGCGTGTGTGTGTGTGTGTGTGTGTGTGTGTGTGTGTGTGTGTGTGTGTGTGTGTGTGTTTGTGTTGTGTGTTGTGTGTATGTGTGTGTGCATGTGTGTGTGTGTGTGTGTGTGTGTGTGTGTGGTGTGTGTGTGTGTGTGTGTGTGTGTGGTGCCTGCGGGCGTGCCTGCATGTGGCGCCTGCGTGTGATCGCGTGCGTGCCTGGTGTGTGTGCGTGCGGGCTTGCGTGCGTGTGTGCTTGCATGTGTGCGTGTGCCTGCGCGTTTGGGTGCACGTGCGCGTGTGCCAGTGGATGGCGATGCAGGGGCGCATGTCAATACACATCACACACATGCACGGCGCTACACACACATCACCGCAACACCACGCGCGGATACACAACCACACAAACACACCACACACACACACACACACCACACACACACACACACCACACGCGCGCCGCGCGCGCGCGCGCGCACACGCACACAAACACAAACACAAAACACGCACAAAAAACGCACACCAACACACACACACAACACATATAACACACCCACCTCGCGCGCGACACGTTTCTAGCTTTAACCTTGAATTAAAATTTAATTTTATTTAAATTTATATTCTGTATGATCCATACTCAAAGTACGTCACTCACAGTTTCTATACAGAGCTTGAATGTCGCTTAGTTGCACAAACACGTTTCTAGGGCCACACTTACACAAGCACATGCACACAGCACACACGACCGCGCAGCGGCGCGACAGTTAACACCCCACCCACCACCGCAGACACACACACAACACACCAAAGGTAACCAGACACATACACACATAGCCGCATACCACTACCGCACCCCTACGAGCAAGGTTGCCGGGCTTCGCACGCACTCCTTACCCCACCCTACTCTGGCAAATCGGAATCACGCTCGCTACCGGTCGCTCTTCGCACACACACACACACACACACACACA
>NW_014577277.1:158779-170305 GCF_000485595.1 Priapulus caudatus | reverse complement strand
TGCCTGCAACGATCGTGCGCCTGCTGTGTATCCGCGTGCGTGCCTGTGTGTGGTGCGTGCTTGCGTGCGTGTGTGCGTGCATGTGTGCGTGTGTGCGTGCATGCAGTGTGTGCGCGTGCCTGCGCGTTTGGGTGCACGTGCGCGTGTGCCAGTGGATGCGCATGCAGGGGACGCATGCCAATACAAGCACACACACGCGCGCGCATACACACACACACACACACACACGCACACACACGTCGGACACACACACGACACACACACACACACACACACCACGCACGACGCACGCACAGCACTACGCACACTGCGCACGCACACGCACAGCGCCACAAACACAAAAACACACACACCATACACAACTAGCACACACACACACACCACACACACATACGCTGCGCGGCTACACAACCGCACGACACACACACACACACACACACACCACACACACACACACATCACACACACACACACAACACGACACACACACGCACGAGCGCTCGCGGCCGAGCACGCACAACGAAAACACGACACGCACACGCACGACACAGCAGCACACGCAGCACACGCACACGCACACACGACGCACACGACACGCACACGCACACGCCACAACACCAGTAAGTAAGTAATAGAAGTAAGGCCAAGTAAGAAGTAAGTAAGTAAAGTTAAAGTAAAAACTTTATTTAACGGACCGGTAGTAAAACATGTTAGGTACAGAACACAATAAATTGGCGCGCGGACACTCTATCTGCTGACATGGCCGTCTCACAGCAACAGTAAGCGTTAAAGATTAAATAAAATGCACAATAAGAGTTGAGAGTACATGGACTAAAATTGTACGCGGGTAAGTATGAGCCACAATGGGCCCTATACACGAGCAGTCCCAACGGTTGGGAAAGTCCAAGAAAGGGAGCCAGCATCCAAGAAAGGGAGCCGCATTGGCCCAGCATCCAAGAAAGCGACACAGCATTGGCCCAGCAATCAAGACAGGGAGCCGAGTCCATCGCCGTTTTTTCGGCAGGCGCTAAGAACAGCGAAAAAGTTGTACGGGCTGGATAGTGTGTTTGTTCGGCGCACACCACCATTTTTTATAAAGTAGACATGTAAAATCATCGTTTTAATCGCCTTTAATTGTTCGCTCGATAATCAAAGTACATCAACAAGCGAACAGCGAAATTTACGTAATTTACTATGTTATCTGATGTAAACTTTCATTATGGCTGAAAAATGTTCGACGCGGGAGGCCTCTGACCTCATTTCCGGGCACAGGAGCGAGCCGTGTCATACCGGAGTCTCCCGCGTAGAGACCGGAAGACTTGGGACGTCTGGCTATATAGGCAAGATTTTCTTTAGAACGGGGACGTTTAAAAAAGATAATGGTGGGGGCATCTCGAACGTAGGAGGTAAATTATTCCATTCGAGCGATGCGCCGCACACCGAAAGTATTTTCGTAGGCATTTTACAGTGGCCGGCACTGTGCACGCGGGCGGATACAAACGCGGCTTATCTGCACAGCACAGACACCACACAGCAGCACACACACACACACACACACACACACACACACACACACACCAAACACACACACATACACACACACACAGCACACACACACACAAGCACACACCACAGCACACAACACTCACACACACACAACACACACACACACACACACACAACGAACAACACACATCACACACACAACACACACACAACACAACAACTAACATCGTATTAACATGATAGATAGTCTCAAGAGCTAATAAATGTCTTAGGTATTTAGGGTAAATGGTAATATTATTAAGCTGCTGATAGCCGTTCAAAGAGTCATAATTAGAGACTCCATGTCTTACTATGAACTCTTAATAGCTTGCAGATGAATTGCTCAAACCCTACATGAAATACACGCGTCGGGTCGCTGCAATATACGATATATACATGCAAATTCAGTAACCTGTTATTGTGAGCATATTCGCAACCTCTGCTGTGGTTGGTACTATAATACATGGTAACTGCCTATAAAAAGCCTACGTCTATAAAATGTAAAGACACTACAGTACATGTTTCCTGTTCTTTCTATGTACTTTCTTTGATCGCGGATTACGAAATATTCGCTTTAAGTGCGCATTGTATTTATTCGATCCATTCTCGGAAGGCGGCGAGGAATTAATTATTACACCGGTGATAATACGGAATTAAACTTAACAGTAGGTCTCGATATGTACAATCCGTGCAATCTTTTGAAATCATAGAAACAGTCTGTTTGCACTAGGTACGAGGCGATGATAGCGCTCGTGCACTGGTGTGAGGACAACATGCGCTGCCACGGTTGTCATCGTCGCGTCGCTTGCTAGCTGATTAAGCAGCTGAGCGTCACGCAGGAGGCCAGAGTAATCTGCGGAGACGCCCGGCCACGTTAACAAAGAGGACGATACCTGGTTGCGTGTAGGAAATCAACGAAGATTACACGTGTAAACACGTAATCAGCGCTAACGAGTGTGATTAGAGCGGATATATGGCTGCTGCTGCTGCTGCTTCTGTCAAGTAGAAGAATTGTTTCGAGGCGCTAGCTATGCACAGTAGTGTTGCCGCGCCACGCGCGTGCGCATGGTGCGCGCCGGACGCGCTCGCACACACACACACCACACACACACACACACAACACCACACGCACACGCACACGCACGACGCACATGCCGCGCGATACGCACACACAAACCACACGCACACACCACACGCACACGCACACACGCACGCAGACGCACACGCACACGCCACACGCACACGCCACACGCACACGCACACGCACACGCAACGCACACCCACACACACACACCACACACACACACATGCACGCACAATACGCACACACGCAACACACACGCACGCCAACACACAAACAAACACGGAAAACACACACACACAGCACACACACACACACAACGCGCCGCGCGCGCGCCGCGCACGCACGCCACGGCGCGCCCGTAGCCATTACACACACACGCACGCACTCACCACACACGCACATGCACGAAGCACCACGCACACGCACACGCACACGCACACGCACACGACGCACACGCACACGCACACGCACACGCACACACACACACACACACACACAGATCTAGATATATACTTAATTGCTTCGTTGACTCGAATTACAATAGGCAGAGATTGCAGCCAATTTATACACGTGCCAGTTGGCTAAAGGCGGGCAAACAGGAGAGAGGTGCAACCCCTAAGCATTCATGCACATTCTGTCTCTCGTAATCTGCTCTGCATTACAGATGCGACTGCCATGCGACCCGAGGAAGCATTTCTGTGAGCCAACTGACTGGCTAAATTTCTCTACCATTAAATTATTCAGCCAAATCGCCGTCGTTAATTCGATCACTCGGCAGTTGACGCTTGAGAGCGTGTTTTAGAGTGTCTTAGAGTGTTTTAATCTTGAGCCTTCGCCATCCTTAATAGTGAGGCCACTCCTGTGCTTCCTTTGTAAACTAGATATTAACTATGACTTGTATATTTCCTATTTGCCGCTGTAAACTGTATATACACGACTTATGCACAAATAAACATCTTGAATCTTGAGTCTTGAGGTGCACAGTGGGACCGCCTAGCGTACGATTACCGGATTATCCATGCACAGCTTCGCGCGCCGGCCGCTGAGCCGGCGGGCGTATACAGGTACCTATTACCTGGCCGTTGACTCATCATTACCCAAAACAGCATCGTGATTACGTGGCCATTACATGGTCTGCTGACAAACCAGTCATTATAACGGTTTAATTTCTGCTCGTTCGTCCCCACAGATGGTGAACTTCTGGTGCTGTGTAGCTTTGCCAGCGGGGAGCGACCAGTCTCATTTACCTCCTTATTCATCTCGCGTTTCCCTTTGAGTAGCGCGCGCGCTTTTCTGAATGTGGGCAGGTATAGAGAGCGCAGACCCGCAATTTGAACGAGAATGCCTGAGCTAGCGGGGATCCACTTTCGGCGCGCATTGTTCCCGCTAGCATATCAACTAAGTGTAAACTTATTGATGTTACTTCACAAACGGCGGCACAATAGCGGCGTTTATCGGCTGCATTGCGTAGGCGCATCACGTTCACGGATACAAGGAGCGACGTGTATATAACGCCTTCTATCCCCCACCCCCACGACATGTGTAACATGTGCACGAAAAAACATTTATTCAACACAATTGTGCTAAGCACAATAACAGGATTTTTGTTACACAAGCCATATAAAGTGATGTATTCGATTATTACTATAGTAATTACTTAGTAAAGCGTCGCGCATGCGCAGAACCCATGAATACAATTACATTATTGACATTGTGGTTAAATGCATTCGGGGAAATCAACAAGCGATACTTGTGTATTATTTTATTTAGCGTCGCGCACGAAATAGAACAAATTGAATGCGCACAGCCACTTGTGAAAATCTGTTACAACGAGCGCGTTAACCAATCGGGTGGAAGTTAAGCCGAGGCGACTGAACACACACTAATCCTATAGCCAGTTATAAGCTGTGGGAATCTCTCTGCAAGTGCCACTACAAAGCTCGTCAATTTGTCGGGAGTAGATTTATTGGCGCCACGCAGATAGAAGTGGTTTTTCAAACGTAGACTACGAATATCCAAGATAAAACGTACTTGCAAAATTGCTGCGGGAATTGCCTATATTGGACCCAACTACTTTCAATTCATTTTTTTCCATGTAGAGGATAATGCGATATACTAATGTTTTATAATAATACGATACCCGATATAGGATGTCATAATATTAGTACGCTGTATGATATATATATATATATATATAGTCTATAATATGACAACACATATAATATTAATATAATATATTATAATTACATTATATATAATTATATCGTATTATATTATATAGTCTATAATATGACGGCACTCTGACGGACTGCTAATATGATCCAAATTTGCGCAAACGCGGAAAAGACGCCGGTAACAAACTTTTCAACTAAATGAACGTTGGTTGCTAGACGTCTATTAACAGTGGGTAACACATAACGTGTGCCAGAAGTTGACTTGTTACTCGAAGCCCAGGATACATGCAGGGAATTGGGTAGGCACCTAGAATTTTAAGCGCAGTTTCAGTTAGCGAAACGCGCACGCGCGCACACATGCACACAACGATTATTTACACTCAACAGGTTACGAGATGTTAACGGTCAATATAAAATGTTCGTTGTTACTCCTGCCAAATCACACTAAGCAGTGAACGCGCGCATTCACATGTAGATTACGGGTCTGCATACGTACCTCGGCGAAATTTATTTTAGGAACCACAACGCGGTAATTACGTATAAGCATTTTATACTCAGGAAGTTTCGCCAAACTCCCTCTCTCTCTCTCTCTCTCTCTCTCTCTCTCTCTCTCTCTCTCTCTCTCTCTCTCTCTCTCTCTCTCTCTCTCTCTCTCTCTCTCTCTCTCTCTCTCTCTCTCTCTCTCTCTCTCTCTCTCTCTCTCTCTCTCTCTCTCTCTCTCTCTCTCTCTCTCTCTCTCTCTCTCTCTCTCTCTCTCTCTCTCTCTCTCTCTCTCTCTCTCTGTCTTCCCCTCTCTTTCACTCAACACGCCCAGCGGCACATGAAAGAAACAGTTTACCTGCAAACGAGACAATTACGCGAGCAAACATTCACGGCAGTCTTGCACCGCTCTCGAGGAGAATCGACAGATGATGTCCCCGACAAGTGCCGATGAAATCTTTACAATCCGCTACTCAAACGTGCCGGAGTCGACGCACTCGGATTTAGGCTGGCGACAGGCGCAGCGACTCCGTAAGTGACTTCGCGGCGGCGAGCATCTGGAGAGCTCGAGGTTTCAGACTTTGCGGTACCAAGTTGACACTTCAGGCGTGTGCTACGCTAATAAGTTCCCCGCCTTCCTTTCCATTCGCTGCGTCATTGCTGACAGAGCGTAGAAATGCCCGCGTGGTTGGCAGCCGCGGTCTATATACGTTAGCGGTCCCGGACCGCAGTGTTCATATGAGTTGCGGCCTTCTATACTACATTTATGATATCGAGCTAGAGGGTAATGATTAAGCAAAGAGCGAGTTACATTAGGGACCAGTCTATGACCCGGTGTTACCTTGCCGCGCAGCTAGCGGTACGCTCGGGCGTGTACTAGTACATAAATGAGTTCTGAACAGAAAGAGATGAGGGAAATTTACAACGACAATTATCTGGACTAAATCCATTCTGGACATCCGTGGTTGTGATAGGAAAGTAGTAGAAAGGGTGTGCTGAAAGTCACGTAGATATCGCTCATGTTTTCCCATGAATACTACAAATAGAACAACGAGACCAATGAGAATCCCACATATTGGTTTAGTGATTTATTGAGCTTAACTCAGTAAAATGATTTCAAACGTTACCTCAACACGCATAAACCTCCGTCCCTAATTTTCTGTTAATATCTTACACACTCCAGAGACATTCACAGAAATGAGCGCAATATTTGCGAAATAATCCTACTATTTAATTCGGAGAAGCCATTGCTCGTCAAATAATAAACTGATATCTAACGTCAGAAAATTCTTGGTGCTTTTACTATATTTATAGTTAAATCTAATATAATACAATGTAATATAATGTAATATAATATAAAATCAGAAGTGGATAATAGAGATCTCTATTATCCACTCCTGATAATAATATTATAATATAATATAATATAATATAATATAATATAATATAATATAATATAATATAATATATAATATAATATAATATAATATAATATTATAATATGAATAAAGATACTTATATAGATATAATATAATATAATATAATTATAATATAATATAAGTATAAATAATAGTATATATAAATATAAATAATATAATATAATATAAATAATAAATATAATATAGATATAGTATATATGATATGAATAATATAATATAAATATATATATAATATCAAGCAGCTAATAAATAGCGCATCGCGTTGCGCGCATCGCACTATATATTGCAATGACTATATAACACGATGAGTCATTTAGTTCGTTCATGGTTGTTCATTTCTGTCTTACAATTCGACGCATAGTTCAGGCGAAAGTCAAGTCCATTTCTTGCGATAGGTCATGCACTGGTCCGGCATGCGCTCCCTCTGACACGATGGGTCTAAATTTCAGGCCTGCAGCTATTTGGCGGACACTCAAGCGAATAGTTTCCTATTTATAGGCCATTTGTGGCGATCCGGTCAGGCCTTCATAAAGATCTACGCACAGAATAATCTTGGCAAATCTCCGACGATGAATTGCCTTCCAATTGTCATTCCGGTAGACGCATCACTTAGCGTTTAATCGCCCCTTTTAATAGTTTCGGCTATCGGTCTGTCAGCAGCCATTAATTCTGTAGTGCGACCATTCTGCGCAACAAACCGCGCGCTTCGCCGGATACTCTTAACTTATACTCTGCGCGCGTGTTTGCCCGGACAACGCGCGGACCTGCGAGCGCGTATTCGCAGCTTTTTCGTGTTTGCCACGCATGGACATAGCCATCGACGCTCTTGTGCGGCTTCGCTACACGAAGACGCGAGCGCGCAGCTATACTGAGTATGGCTCGTTCTGTCTCGCTCGTCGCGTGTACGTTTCGGCGGCATCTCTATAATCCCCACGAATCTCAGCTGCGGCTCATTCTGCCGAGAACACCGTCTTTTGGCGTTTAACATGGCCGATATCGCCTATACGCTTATACGCTAAACTCGCGCTCGGTGTTGGCGAAGCCCGTCGTGTTGGCGAACATGGGCGACGGATCAACGAGCCGACGCAGCCGTAAGAGCGAACACCAAGCTCGTCTGCCGTCGACAATCTTCACGACGATTAGCATTCCGGCTCGCGACAGTCGGGTCATGGCTCGAGCCGACGAGTCAGCCGACGCCACAGCGGCAAAGTCTCATCGATATCGGATTGATCCATCGACAGAGATGTTCTCTCGTGCTGGCAGTGGTAAAATTACAGACCGCGCTGGCCGAAGCTATCCGCGTAGTAGTAAACACATTGACGGACATATAAGTTGACGATCGTGGTTTCCTTACTTACCACGACCGATGCGCCCGCCCCCGCGACGGACTGCGATGACCGACCGACCGTATCCGACCGAGTCCGCCCGATCGGGATGCCCGACCGACCGACGCGACCGACCCGACGCGACGGGACGGACCGCACCCAGACCGCCCGAATCCGACCCGACCTGCCCGACGGATATGCCCGATCCGACCGACCAGAACCGCCCGACGGACGACGCGCCCCGACCGCCCGACCGACCGACCGCCCTGACCACCGACGCGCCCGGCGCCGCCCGACGGACTGTGCCGCGAAGCCGCGCCGTAGACCGACCGACGCAGGCTCCGCCCCAGCCGCGACGGACTGCCTCGACCCGCTCCGACCTGGACGACCCGACCGACCGAAGCGGAGCGAACCCGACGGCGACCTGACCGACCGACCGACGACCGACCGACCGACCGGACCGACCGACCGACCCGACGCGACCGACGCAGACCGACGACCGACCGACGCGGACTCGACGTCCGACCTACCACCCAAATTCCGACCGACCGACCGAGCGACTACCACCCAATTACCGACGACCAACCGACGGCGACCGTGAGCCGATCATTAACCTGACGGCGACCAGACTGCCGCCGACCGGACTCGAAGCCTACTGACTCAAACGCGACTCGACCGACCAACCGACGACCGACCGAGCCGACGACACCGACCGACCGACGCGACCGATCAACTGACTGCGAAGTCCGACCGTCCGACCACCGACGGCGACGACACGTCCGACGCGATCGGTCCGATCGGCTCGCGACCGACCGTCCAATCACCGAAGCAGTACCTGCCACGATTCCGGAGCCGACAGACAGATGGACAGACAGACAAATAGATGGTGAGGCAGAAAAACAAACACACAGACAGATAAGTGAGATCATAACAAAGACACAAGAGCCCTCCCCTGACGCCGCGCTGATGTCCGAACACCTTGTGAGTTCTTAGCAGCGGGTGCATCAGCGGACAGCGAAACTCATAAAGCGTTCAATTAATGAATGGGCAAAATGGTCAGAAAGACGCCAGGAACTCACGTAAAATTTACCGCTGCCATATTGGTTTGCCTATTGCTGCTGTTGTTTACTGTTGTTGTCTCTGCTGTCGCTATGCGCGTTAAACTAACCACCAGGTAACGCCTGGTGTCTCTAACTATACATTATATATAGTATATATATTATATATATGATAGGTATAGTATATACTATATAGATAAATAGATTTAAATTAAATTATTTAATTAATATAACAAATAAAAATATTGAGGACTTGTGTGTATGAGTGTTTTGTGTGTATGTGGCGTGGCGTGCGTGGCGTCGCTGTGGCGTGCGTTGCGTGCGCGCATGTTGTGTTGTGTGTGTGTGTGGTCTGTGTGTGTGCGTGTGTGTGTGCGTGTATGTGTGTGTGTGGCGTGTTGTGTCGTGGTGTGGGTTGTTGGCGTGCGTGCAGTCGTGCGTGCGCTGCGGGCGGCATCGTGCGTTAGTGTTTGTGATCTGTGTGTGCATCATATTTTGCCATTAAGCCCGACACACATCACGCACGCACGCACGACACACGATACACAGCATCACACACACACACACACACAGCACACAACACACACACATACTCACACACACATCACATAACACGACACACAGCACATCACACCACACACACTACACAGCAACACACACCCCCACAACACACATATAGAACAGAACTCACAACCACACACACATCACACACATTTCACACACACACACACACACAGCTCTCACCACACACACACATCCACAACACACACAGCACACACAACACACACAGCACACACATTGCATTGTTTCACATACATACATACATACATACATAGCCATACAGACATACACATCACATACATACGATACATAACATACATACATACACGCGGCGCTGTATATATATATATATATAGTATTATACCACTAGTTTGTGGTAAGCCGGCGTTGCGTCGGGATAAACGCTTAGCATCAACTTGGAGACGGCAATATGTCGGACACGACGATATTTACTTAATACATAAGCGGATAAATGGTAACAGAAAACAAGAATATAAGTGCGTATACAATATTCTGTACAAATAACGCGGTAATGTTAGTCAACGCCTGGATAACAATATATTATATTATATCAATATATACTAATATTATTATATAGTAATATGTACCAAATTGGTCATGTTATTTTATGTATATTATTGCCTTCGCCTGTGGGCAAGCCTATGTCTCGCACTTTTAATATCACAACTGGTGACGTGTCTCTCTATCATTTAGGGATTGCGCAATACATCAAAAGAATACAGGTAAAACTTTCATTAGTATTTAAATATTACTGCTATTAGTATGTGCACTGAAGGAGTGCTAATTCTGACTAACTAACGACAGGCAGCATCTAGTGTGCGCAGCGTAAGTAATCACAGAAATGGAAAAATAGGTCGGCAAAGACTCTTACTTATTTGTACAATAATCAAACACGCTACATAGATTAATAACTAAATACATAGGTCAGTAAAGTAAACCCGTCAATAGAGCACCATATCAGATCCGGGTGTAATATACACATAGTTTCTGACTTGGTCCTTTCTTCTTCTTGCTTCTAATACACGATGCGGTATAACAACTTTTTGTCTCTATAATGTAGTATGCAGTATATATATATACTTGCAGCTTACATACAGCTTACTCCTTCTTCTTACTTTCTCAGTTCTTTCTCACTGCTGCATCAAAACTGTCGCACCTTTTACTCTCACATGTGCAACTGACTCATCGATCACTGATCGTATATCTATATTGATAAATGATCTCTGCCATTATATAAAATTAATAATGTTCTTACACGGTCCGATTGCGGCAATACTGCGCGCACTCTTACCATTCTGCTCCATTAAGGAACACGACCGCCCCGAAATCTCAAGTTAAATAACAATAAATATTTAATGAAAACTTACCATTTTAAAAATACATTCATAATATAAATAATATATTATTAGCTCTTGATATATATATATATATATATATATATGTATATGGCCTATATATATGTGTATATATATATATAGTATATATATATATATATGCCCATGAGATAATATACGGTATTATTGCCGCTTTATATAATTATAGTATATGGGTATTAAGCACAACATGCCGTTCGCCAGGCCTCTCCCACAGCTGCCCGACGCTCCTCCAATCAGAGCCGCTACAGGCGTCGCCGCATGATCGCGCGTACTCTGACGGTCGGACCGAGATTCGTGACCAAATAGACGCTGTATGTATTTAGAGGCGTCAAATTCGGTCAGTAATACGGTTGTGGCAAGATTGCGCCAATACTGTTTTGCGCGAATGATATTATGTGATCATATATTATGTGATATATTATGTTATATTATGTGATATTATTAAGTGATATATTATGTTATA
>NW_014577277.1:153367-158769 GCF_000485595.1 Priapulus caudatus | reverse complement strand
ATTATATATATATCAATATATATATTAATATGATATTTATATAAGTATAATCAATATATATCAGCAGTATACTTACCCGCTGTGCGGCACGAGCACATATATGAATGAGCGCTACATAACACATGTATTATTGTTTCTTCCATGTTTGTTCGTTCTGCTTTAACAATTCGACGCAATAGGCAGGCGAAATGTCATACATTCTTTAGGCGATAGGCATTTCACTGTCGCATGCTCTCCACGTGGCGTCTATTCCAGCGCCGTATTTCGGCGGACACACATAGCGAAATATTTTCCTATTTATAGCCATGTGCGGCCGTCAGCCTCATAAAGTCACGCGCAGCATAATCTTCCAATCTCCACGAATTGCCTCCCTATTGTCCATCCGTCAGCATCACTTAGCGTTTAAACCCCCTTTTAAATTAGTTTCGGCTACTGGTCGCAGGCAGCCATTAATTGCTGTACGTGCACCTTCGCGCAACAGCGCGCGCTTCTGCCGGATACTCTACTATACTCTTGCGTTTGCGAACAACGCTTGCGTACCTGCAAGCGATCGCCAGCGCGTGTTTTGCCATCGATGGACATAGCCTATCTGACGCCTTTGCTGCTGGCTTCGCTTAAAGCGAAGCGCGAGCGTCGCAGTCTTATTACTTGATTGGCTCTTTCTCCTTCGTCTCTGTACGTAGTTTTCCGCGTTCATACTCAATATCCCAACGAATCTCACTGCGGCGCCATTCATTTTCTGCTGCTGAGAACACCTGTCTTTGCGTTTAAATCATGGCCGACTCCCATACGCTACACTCGCCGCGTTTGGCAAGCCGTCGGTGGTGGCTGATGGCGAGCGGATCCACGAGCCGACGGCAGCGTGAGACGAACACCAGGCTCTGTCGCCGTCGACAAGCTTCACGATCGATGAGATCCTGCGCTCGCGACAGTTCGTGGTCAGCTCAGCGACGAGTCACGACGCACAGCGCGCAATGTCTCAATCGATTATGGTATGGAATCCTCGGCAGTAGTATTCTCGCTGGCTGCAGCTGTACAAGGATACAGACCCGCGAAGCTTACGCGTAAGTAGTAAACACATACGGAATTTACTAGTTGACGATTCGTGCGCTATCTTACTTACACGGGACCGCCGCCGCCCGCACGGACTGCGACGACCGACCGACCGACGACCGCCCGACGGACTGCGCGACGACCGACCGACCGACGACGACGGACGGACCGCCGACCGCCGACGACGACCGGCCCGCGGACTCTGTCCCGACCGGAACGACGACTCGCCCGAACGGTGACGGACGCGCCCGACCCGGCCGACGAACCGACGCCGATCCGACTCGAACGCCCGACGACCGCCGCCCGCGGACGCGACTGCCCGAGCCTGCCCAGACGACCGACCGACGACCGACGAGCGAGCGACGACCGACGACCGCGACGACCGACCGACGAACCGATTCGATCGAACGCGACGATCCGAGCCCGATCCTGACCGACCGGACCGACGACCTACCACCCAACGACGGACGACCTGACCGGGACCTACCACCCAACGACGACATCCGAACCGACCGAGCCGACATCAATTAATCTCGACCGACGACTGCCGCCGGACGACCGACCTACCACTCAAGCGACACGATCGTATCGACCGACCGACGGACGACCCGACCGATCCGACGATCGACCAATCCTGACGACCGGTATCCCGGTCCGAGCGACCGACCGACCGACTCGTCGACCGACCCGGACGTCATCCCGACCGTCAATCGACCGATCAGACGCCCGACGACGACAGACAGTTAATGCGACAGACAGAAATAGATGTCTGAGGCAGTTAAAAACAACCACGAGCAGATTAAGTGTGATGATCATAGACAAGAGACACAAGAAGCCCTCCTGACGCTCGCCCTTTGATGTCCGGAGACACTTGTGAGTTCTAGCAGCGGGTCATCGCGGACAGCGTCGAAACTCATAAACGTTTCAATGTTAATATATGGCAAAATGGCCAGAAGTACTGCCAGTCGCACTCACCGGTAATTTCCCTGCCATTTTGTGTTTGCTATTTTGCTGCTTGTTGTTTACTGATTGTTTGTCTGCTCCTTGCTGTCGCCTATGCGCGTTAAACTAACCACATGGTAACGCCTAGGTCTCTAACTATACATTATCTATATATATTATATATATTATTATTATATATATATATATATAAATAAATATATTATGTTATATTATGTGATATTATTAAGTGATATATTATGTTATGTTATGTGATAATATTATGTGATATATTATGTTATATTATGTGATAATATTATGTGAACGCGTCAACGCGCGTGTGAATCGGTGATTCGCGGGTTGTGTCAACTCTACTGGTGACGACAATTAACGAGCACGGAAAATAATTGTCGCACTACTAAAGGAGACTGACGATCTAATGTTGATGCTGACAAACGTTTACATTGAACCGTAACGTTAAGAGCGTATTAAGTATGTTACGCTATAAATACTTAATACTTAATACTTAATACTTAATACTTAATACTTAATACTTAATACTTAATACTTAATACTTAATACTTAATACTTAATACTTAACACTTAATACTTAACACGTATGTAGTGTATAGGCAGAACACTAGTAACAGGAAAAACACTGTTTCCTACACTGATATAGTAATACGCTGATATATAGGCAGGCGATAGAGACACAATTCTCTATCAATGCCGACAGTAAATTCGACTCTGGCGCATGGTGACTGTCGGTTTCGGTGTCGGTTTCGGTGACTGTCGGTTTTGGTGTCGGTTTCGGTGACTATTGGTTTCGGTGACTCGTTTTTGCACGCGTGAAACATTACACGGGCTCTTTACCGAGGACATGCGTTCGCAAATAAAAGGCGGCGGACCACCCGAGTGACAACAGTGCACGTGACAGTACCGGATTAAACAATATAATAACAGTGAGCGTCAACGCACGTCACGATAACGTCACATCCGGTAGCGAACTATATAGCCCTTCAACACCACAATAATGAACACGACAGTGTGTGTATAATAGAAACGCACAGTAAAAGATATTACACGTAAATGGCCATAAAATGAATGTAAACTATGTCGCATTTCGAGGCTTATAGTACGCTCGGATGCATGAGATGCCTCTTTCCGAGATTAGGACTACACAAGGTTATATCACTGTTTAT
The DNA here is from genome assembly GCF_000485595.1 of Priapulus caudatus. Lineage (NCBI taxonomy): Eukaryota > Metazoa > Priapulida > Priapulimorpha > Priapulimorphida > Priapulidae > Priapulus > Priapulus caudatus. Next base: position 155,575 of record NW_014577277.1, on the reverse strand, counting down.
CCTGAGACCAGATCGTTTTCATATAGCATGTGTTAGATGCATTCTGTATGGTATGCAATAACTGTGAAAGATTGAAAATATTAAACTTCACGTGACTCCAACTGACCCAATCAAAATGCAATATTATGGGATCGAGTTGTCAACAGGAACGTATTAGCCAATCAGATACCTCGGTGACGACGTGCGTTGAAGGCCGTAGCCTCATAAAGAATATTCTTCGGAATCTAATGACGGTAACGATGAAATAGAGAACCTAACGTTGATCACAAGATCTGGTAAACGCTACGGATTACAGTAGATCCAAAATTAACATAGTATTTCGATATTAAAATGTGAAAAAGGTCTGGCTTCGGTCGTAGCTCGTGTGAGACCACTTATGCAATGAGCTAATAACACATGTATTATTAGTTCTTCATGTTTGTTCATTCTGTTCTTAACAATTCGACGCAATAGCAGGCGAAATGTCATACATTCTTGGCGATAGGCATCACTGCGCATGCTCTCCACGTGGGTCTATTCAGGCCCAGCTATTGGCGGACACCAAGCGAAATATTTTCCTATTTATAGCCATTGTGCGGCCGTCAGGCCTCATAAAGATCACGCGCAGATAATCTTGCAAATCTCCACGAATTGCCTCCATTGTCATCCGTCAGACCATCACTTAGCGTTTAACCCCCTTTTAAATAGTTTCGGCTACGGTCGCAGGCAGCCATTAATCTGTAGTGCACCATCGCGCAACAGGCGCGCGCTTCGCCGATACTCTACTATACTCTGCGCGTTTTGCCGACAACCGCGCGTACCTGCAGCCGATTCGCCAGCGCGTGTTTTGCCACGCATGGACATAGCCATCGACGCCTTGTGCGGCTTCGCTTACACGAAGCGCGAGCGTCGCAGCTATACTGATATGGCTCTTCTCTCCTCGTCGCTGTACGGTTTCGCGGCATCTCATATCCCCAACGAACTCACTGCGGGCGCATTTCTGCGCGAGAACACCGTCTTTGCGTTTAACATGGCCGATCCCATACGCTACCAACTCGCGCCGTTTGGCAAGCCCGTCGGTGTGGCGATGGCGAGCGGATCACGAGCCGACGCAGCCGTGAAGACGAACACCAGCTCGTCGCCGTCGACAAGCTTCACGATCGAGAGCATCCTGGCTCGCGACAGTCGGGTCAGCTCAGCCGACGAGTCACCGACGCACAGCGGCAAGTCTCAATCGATATCGGATGATCCTCGACAGAGATTCTCGTGGCTGCAGTGTACAAGATACAGACCGCCGAAGCTACCGCGTAAGTAGTAAACACATACGGACATTATAGTTGACGATTCGTGGTTCTTACTTACCACGGACCGCCCGCCCGCCCGACGGACTGCCCGACCGACCGACGAGCGGCCGACCCGCCCGACGACTGCCCGACCGACCGGGGCCGACCGACCGACCGCGGACGGACCGCCGACCCGCCGGGACCGACGACCGCCCGACGGAGCACGACGAGCCGACCGCCGTACGGACGGGACCGCCCGACGCCCGACCGGGACGACGCCCGGACGAACCGACCGCCGCCGCCCGACGGACTGCCCGACCCACCGACCGATCGACCGCCCCGCCCGCCCGACGGACTGCCGACGCCCGACCGAGCCGACCGACCGACCGACCGATCGCGAGCGAGCGACGACCGACCGACCGACGACGACGACCGACCCCCGACGACGACGACCGACCCGCCCCGATCCGACCCGGACCGACCGACCGACCGAACAAGCGACCGACCTACACCCAACCCGCACCGACGAGCGACGAGCCCTACCACCCACCGATCCCCCCCCCGCGCACAACCGAGCGATACCTTGACGATCAACTTAACCGGAACCGCCAGACTTGCTCCGACCGACGACCGAACCTACCACTCACCGACCCGACCGAACAACGGACCCGACCGACGACGACCGCACCGACCGACGAACGTAGCGACCAACCTTGCGGACTCGACCTTGAGCCGTCCGACGCACCGCGGAGCCGACCCCGGGCGCGTCCGACCGATTCCGACCGACGACCGTCCAACGACCGCACAGACGCCGCGCCGACCGAGCGACAGACACATGGACAGACTAGACAAATCGATTAGGTGAGGCAGAAAAACAAACACCACAGACACGACGATAAGTGAGCATCCATAACAAAGACACAAGAGCCCTTCCCCCTGACGCCGC
>NW_014577277.1:134118-151443 GCF_000485595.1 Priapulus caudatus | reverse complement strand
CGGTGATTCGCGGTCTCGTGTCAACTCTACTGGTGGACGGACAATTAACTAAGAGCACGCGAAAATACATTGTCGGCACTGACTAAAGGAGACTTGACGATCTAATGTGATGCTGAGACAAACGTTTTACATTGAGGACCGTTAACGTTAGACGCGCATATGTATAGGTATTGTTACGTATAAATACTTAATACTTAATCTTAAACTTAATACTTAATACTGTAATACGTTAATACTTAATACTTAATACTTAGATTACCTTAATTACTTAATACTTAATACTTAATAGCTTAATACTTAACAACTTAATACTTAACACGTATGGTAGTGTATATGGCCAGACACTAGTAACAGTGAAAAACACTGTCTTCCTACACTGATATACTAATACGCTTGATATATTAGGCAGGCCCGATTAGAGACATCAATTCTCTATCACTGCCGGACAGTTTAAATTCGACTCCTGGCAGGGAGCTGACTTGGCTGTCTGTCGGCTGCTTGCGGTTCTTGGTAGTCGGTTTGGCTGATCTATTCGGTAGATTTCTGCGTGACTCGTTTGCACTCCGGAAAGACATTACACGGGCTCTTTAAGCGAGGACATGCCGTCGCAATAAATAGGCGCGGACCAACCCGAGTGACAACAGCTGCACGTGACTAGTACCGCTGATTAAACAATATAATAACAGTGAGCGTTCATACGCACGCACGATAACTGCACATCCGTAGCGAAAGCTATATAGCCCTTCAACACCACAATAATGAATCAACGACAGTGTGTGCTTATAATAGGAACGCGCAGTAAAAGATATTACACGTAAGATGCGCCATAAAATGAATGTAAACTATGTCGGCATTCGAGGCTTATAGTAACGCTCGGAGGCATGAGCTATGCCTCTTTCGCGAAATTAGGACTACACAAGGTTATATCCAACTGTTATCCTGTAGACGGCTAGATCGTTTTCAGTAAGCATGTTAGATGCATTCTGTATGGTATGCAATAAACTGCTGAAAGATTGAAAATATAAACTTCACGTGCATCCCAACTTTACCCAATTCAAAATGCAATATTATCGGGATCGGAGTTGTCACACAGTAAACGTGATTAGCCCAATCAATACCTGGTGACGACGTGCGTTAAGGCCGTAGATCTCATAAAGAATATTCTTTCGGAATCAATGACGGTTAAACGATGAAATAAAGACACTAACGTTGAATTCTACAAGATCTGGTAAAGCGCTACGGATTAGCAGTAGATCCAAAATAACATAGTATTCTCGATATTAAAATGTGAAAAAGTCTGGCTTCGTCGCTAGCTCGTGTGAGAACACCACCACCGCCGCCGCCGCCTCCGCCGCCCGCTACCACTTACCACCACCACCACCACACCACCACCACCACCACCACACCACCACCACCACCACCACCCACAACAAACAACAACAAGCAACAACAACAACAACAACAACAACAACAACAACAAAACTCCACCATCCCCACCGCCGCGCCGCCGCCCGCCGCGGCCGCCGCCGCCGCCGCCCCGGCCGCCGCCGCCCCGCCGCCGCCGCCGCCACCTATGCACCACCAGCACCACCACCACCACCACCACCACCACCACCACCACCACAACAACAACAACAACAACAACAACAACAAACCACCACCATCACCACCGCCGCCGCACAATAACTTCTTCCGTAAAGAAATACATAGTCTGGCCATATTCGCTAAAATCGAGCACATCGTTGGCGATGGTAGTATAGTAGTATGGTAGTATGGTAGTTGTTGTTGTTGTTTTACTATGCCTACTTTTATGACTAAATATAACCTGGTCCGGTAATGGAGCCGGACTTCACTGTTTACCCCACCAAGTGTGTGCGCGCCCACGCACGCACGAGCACACGCACGCGCGCACCCACGCACACGCACGCGCGCACCCACGCGCACGCGAGCCCGCACACGCGCCCGCCTGTGTGTCCAAACTCACGCATAAGCGTTGTTCGTGCGATAACGCGGCGAGGGCCTTTCTTATTGTCTACTATCATCTTTTATAATCGGGTAAATGGTCAGGCGCGCAACAACTGCCACTACGCGCCATGCACGCCGTGACGACGAATTCTCATTTTAATCACGTAGATAATTCCATCGTGGGTGGCAACGTTGTCGGACAGCCCTATACCAATAACCAACTCATGGGGGCCACCCAGGAAAAATATGCACACCGCAGCAATATCACTCTCGGCGCCTTTTCGAATGGAAACTGACGTCTTTAGTTCCAAACCACGGACAACGCAGGTGAAACAGCAGCGGAATAACAATGACAATTAGCCGCGAACTGCTGGGCAAATTTGATATGTAAATTGTTAAGAAGAAATCTCTGGCAAATCTATATGCACGAGTGCGTCTCTTATGTAGCGATGTGATTCTTCAGCCCTTTCGAATTATTTCGATGGCAGCGCATATATATATATATATATATATATATATATATATATATATATATATATTATATATATAACAGAACCTGACGAGATTCATCAACGTTGCGTAAAGTCTATTGCGTACACAAAGTTTCTACGAAATACGTATACGCAAAGCACGATACGCCCTGCGTACGCAAATGTTGATGAATTCCAGTGTGAATCCACTACGCCATCGTAGCTGCTGGTTGTTGAGGGGCGTGCCTAGCAGAAACCAATCACACTGCGACACATACCATAGCAACCAAACTGACGCTTCTCTTGTATGTAAACCATATGGCTCGTCTAGCTCTGTCTACAGGAGTGCTGGGGGTGTGATAGTTGTCCTAATTTTCGTTTGTATGATTGCGTTCAACACTCGATGAAAGCAGCGACACGTACACCACGTGCGTGCGTGTGTGCGTGCGTACCTGCGTGCGTGCGTATGCGTGCTTGTTTGTGTGAGTGTGCGTAGCTGCGCGCGTGCGTGTGCGTGCGTGTGCATGAGTACATACATATAATAATGCATATACATATCTAACATGTGAACGTATTCAGGTATTCAGGTGCGCGTATGAACGTGGGAAATCATCATGACGCAGAGTTACGTAAATGTAAGCTTGATGAATCGCACATAAAACGGCCTCGCTTGCGTACGCGAAATCTTACGAAAATGTACGAAACAGCTGCGTTGATGAATTGCAACTAAGCAACGTCGATTGCGTACACAAGATTTACGAAAAATATTTTGCATACTAGCGTGTTAATGAATCTACCCCAGGCGGTAGATTCATTAACGTGCGTACGCAAAGAAAACTCCATTTTTTCTCAGTATCGCGGAGAAACATGCACTTCAATTCAGGTAAAGACATTTCTCGTTGTAATTGTGAGATGATTATTTTCAGACCGCTGCCATCGGCTATAGACAGGAATAGTATGCGGCCTGTCACTACGCATGCGTCAACACTGGAGAGTTGTTATGTATAGGCATTGCCTGTCTCGTTGCCGCCCTATATTATGCACGCGTAAACGACAAACGCATATATCTTACATCCAATCAAAAATTTATTAAAATATGCAACTGGTGTTGCAAACGAAAATGTAAACGAAAGGTAACGTATGTGTTGTTAGTTGTGAACGCTACGTTCCATCTACGCAAAAACACGCGGTTCAACAAGTTCTGTGATGCTCAACGCAAGCAGGAGCTGATATATAGTCTTATTGCGATCACAGCCACACACCTCCCAATACAGGAAATGACATTAGAGACAGCAAACACGATAGCTATGCACAAATGCTACGTTATTTCACATCAAATGCGATAAGAAATTCTCGCGACTCCGAGGCCAATACTGCAATATGGCGTCTATAGGTAGGTATAGTCGGGCCCACTCTAGCGCACTCGCGTGAGCATTGTGTTGCTTTGTTGACGCCCTCCGCTGCTTACTGTAAACTGTCTGTTCATCTTCTACTATCTGTCGTACGGAAGGCACTTTCCAAGCGGTGACCTCGTATAAAGCGAAACGCTAACAAAAGCTGTTTTGGCACCTCCGCGAGATCGGCTGCCAATTGTTGCCATTTTGTTTCGCCATTCGAGCTCTATCTGCCCCTAAACAGGCACGCAGTGAATAGGCGGCGACTGTCCAATTTTCGCATTTCATCCTCTGCTTAGGGTGTATGGGTAATAGACGAGTTTAAGCTGTCGCTGGTCAGATAACATCAGCAAATCCCACCCAGTGCAAAGCCAGGCTAAACAAGTTGAAACGCCGAGCCTAATCCGCAGTGTTTGCCGTATCACACGCATCTGAAATGTTTTCGCCGTATCGCCTGCCATTTGTGCTGGTGTCACTGCGAATTTAACACCGCGTCATTCCGCCAAGTTTCCTCGCCTTGGCTCGCTGTCTTAAAATTCTTCAGCAGTGTTTGTCTAACAAAGAAGGCGAAAGCCGTTTTTGTGCGGCGAATTGTTGCCGTTTCTGATTGCAATATACGATAATTAAAAGCCTTCAGAACGGCTGCCTGGCGGAGCCGATGTTACTCCGACGCCAATACACTCAGCTTAAATGTTTCTCTCGCTTTCACGCTTCGCGATGGCTAGCTTTCGGCATGCGATCGAGTCGAGAATAGAATGCCCGTGTCCTCAATCTTCGACGCTCGGCTGAATTAAAGATCCGTTCCGCTTTAATCCAGCATGTGCTGTAAGTGGACGAAAGTCACATAATATTAGCGATAAGGGCGTCTGGACGCATCTACTACCCCCACGGCAAACGACGGCGCGGGCGATTTCCACGGCAACAAACAGGGCAGCAGGCGGCCGTCGAAACGCCCGTGTATTATATACATAATGCTTGAAAGTCATACGAGATGATTTCACTCGACGGCAGGGCGCGCTCGCCTTTGTACGTTCGTTAACGCCTGTATACAGAAGGCGGCCTTTATAATAGGTCGCCACCGATATACCGCAACGCGTATGATGATTTCCCACGTTCATACGCGCACCTGAATACGTGAATACGTTCACATGCTAGATATGTATATGCATTACTATATGTATGTGCTCATGCACACGCACGCACACGCACGCGTGCAGCTACGCACGCACACATGCACAAACAAGCACGCATACGCACGCACGCAGGTACGCACGCACACACAAACAAGCACACACACACACACACACACACACACACACACACACACACATACACATGCACACACGCGCGCGCGCACGCACGCACGCACGCACACACACACACATCACGCACGCACACACACTACACGCACACGTACATGCACGCGCCCACGCACATGCACACGCGCCCACGCACACGTACATGCACGCGCACACGCACAATATATTATATATATGTGTGTGTGTGTGTGTGTGTGTGTGTGTGTGTGTTTGTATGTGTGCGTGCGTGCGTGCGTGCGTGCGTGCGTGCGGCGTGCGTGGCGTGCGTGTGTGTGGTGTGTGTGTGTGTGTGTGTGTGTGTGTGTGTGTGTGTGTGTGTGTGTGTGTGTGTGTGTGTGTGTGTGTGTGTGTGTGTGTGTGTGTGTGTGTGTGTCTGCGTGCGCGTGTTGTGTACATTTCAAACACGTGTGATATTTTCCACACGACGCAGATCGAGGAATTTTGCATGCGCACACGCTGTGGAACTTGCTGCGCCATCGTCCACGTGTGGACGATGGCGCAGCAAGTTCCACAGCGTGTGCGGCGGGCTTTAGAATGCATAGGAAATTCCCATACGTATTTATATATTTAGTTTTATAATGTTAATTATTACCAGCGTTCAGAGTTTGCTCTAAAATGTAACAGAGGTCTGCAAGCAGAAAACGCATTTAAAGTCTGTGATGTATCTATTATTAGTATTCATAATATTAATGACACCGTCTGGTGTTCCCCTCTAGTGTTAATAATTAGTAAATCTTACTAGTGGTTCCCCCTCCCTTCCTCGACTACATTACACTGGCGACCGAGTGATGGCTGCAAAGCAACTGCCGAAATTCGTGAAAGACGATGAAGACTTCGAGTAATTCGAGGAGATGTTGCAATGCTACTTTAGAGTGAACAAAACCAAGGTAGAGGACAAAGACAGATTTCTTGATCATGGGCTTGTCTCCAGCCCAATACCAAACTTTGAAGGACTAAGATATAATAGATTTGAACTTTGCCGGTAGGGGTGAACGGCGCCGTCTCCGTAGCATTCCGTGCCGCGCCGCGTGTGTGGAGATGGGCCTTAGAGAATAACCTGCAGTGTGGAGATGGACCTGCAGAGAAGGCGTGTGTACGGAAAAATACCCTTGATACTCACTACGGTGGCAAGCATAATTCCCGGGCCTAGAGATCGAAATTTCGTGCAGTTGTTCGCAAGGACAATGAGTCTGTTTATGACTACGGGGTGCGCCTGAAGAAAGCTGTACGTTACTGTACATTTGGTGAGGCATTGGATGAAATGCTGGTTGATCAGCTGATTGCTCGCGTTCGGAACAGATCTGTGGTTACTAAGTTGCTTGAGGGCACTGCTGGTCTCAAGATGACTTTTGCTGAGGCGATGGAAATTGCTTCGACTGTCATACCTAATGAAGAGAGTGCATCTATGTTCGGTAAATCGTCTACAGGTGGCAGCACCGACGTGCATGCAGTTACTGCAAATCGGAGAGCGTTTTCCAGGGGATTCGGTAGATCGAGAAATAGCGGGCCACACGTGAGTGGCGGCGCTAGTGGCGATGCGAAAACATTTCAGACGAGCGAAAAGGCCAGAGGGTCTGATCAGTCTAGTGGTGGCAAACAGTGTTACCGATGCAATGCGTACGGTCATTTGGCGGATCGGTGTCGCTTCAAAACTACAAAATGTCATGAGTGGTCGTATAGGTCCCATACAGAAAGCGTACAAAAAGGGCAAAGTACCAAAATCTCAGATAAGGTACGGTTTTATCTGAAACCGGCAGAGGAAGTGAATCGGGATCGGAGTACGACATATTCCGTATTACAGCTGAACTTTCGGAGGTGTTCAATGTGGATTCTGATCTTTGCGGTATCATGGACGATAAGAAGTACGCAGTTGAAATGAGTGTGAACGAATCGTCGCTAAAATTCGAGTTGGATACCGGTGCAGTTGTTACGTGTGTAGGGGAGCCCACTCACAAGAAAATTCAGCGGCCAGGGGATAAGCTTGTGCTTACTAAGCTCAAACTCCGTGACTACAACAAGAAGGAATTAGATATCGCTGGGGTTGCCATGGTGTCTGTGAATCACAATGGTCAGAGCAATAAATTGCCATTGGTGGTCGTGCGAGGTTACCGCGAGCCTCATTACTTGGCAGAAACTGGTTGCGTCCTATCCAGTTAGATTGGAAAGCTGGCATCAATTGAGTGTCACAGGAATCGCAAAATGCACAAGTAAAAATACTGTGTGACAAGTACAAGGATGTGTTTGCGGATGAGCTAGGGTGCTTGGAAAATGTTGAGGTCGACATACCGCTGAAACCGGACGCCAAACCGGTGTACAAACGCGCCCGCCCGCTACCGTACCAGAAACGTTCAATGGTGGAACCAGAATTGCGTCGTCTTGAGTCTGCGGGGGTCAGTACACCCATAGACTACAGTGAATGGGCTAGTCCCATAGTGCCAGTTGTGAAGGCTGATGGAAAGAGTCTCAGGATTTGCGCGGACTTTAAGGAGACTTTGAATCCAAACTGTGACATGGCACACTATCCGTTACATACACCGGAAGATATGTTCGCAAAGTTGGCGCGCAGAAAATCGTTTACAAGGTTGGACATAAGTAGCGCGTATCACCAGCTTAAGCTTTCATCAGAGGCCTAGAAGTTGATGGTGATCAACACCCACAAGGGGTTGTTTGCATACAAACGGTTGCAATTTGGAGTTCATTCCGCTGTTAGTATTTTCCAGAAGGCCATGGAAAATATTCTGCGAGAGATTCCTTTCGTGGAGGTGTACCTTGATAATACTATTATCACTGGTCCTACAGATAGAGAACACCTGGAAACGTTGGAGCTTGTATTGAAGAGACTGTCCGAAGCCGGTCTGCGTCTAAACCGTAGCAAGTGCGCGTTCATGAAACCCGAGCTGAACGTGATTGGTCATAAGTTGTCGTCCGAGGGGGTCCATCCCTTGGATAGCAAGGTTGCGGTAGTCAATGCGTTCCCTACGCTTGATAATAAGCAGGCTCTGTCTACGTTTATCGGAATGATCAAGTACTACCATCGGTTCTTGCCGCGTGCCGCAGATGTACTGTCGCCGTTGTATCGTTTAGAGAAGAAGGACACACCTTGGAAGTGGGGTCCCAAGAAGAAGGCCGCGTTCAAGGCTGCTAAGGACTTGCTTGTTTCAAATAACTTAGTCATGCCCTACGACGCATCGAAGCCGTTGGTCCTCACGACTGATGCTAGCCTTTACGGACTGGGTGCTGCGCTTGAACAGTTTCACGATTGTGGTTTACCCGTATACTATGCGTCCCGTATCATGTCTTAAGAATAATGACGAGAAGAATTACTCACAAACTGAGAAAGAGGGACTTGCAGTAGTGTGGGCTGTGGGAAAGTTGTCCAAATTCCTATTTGGTCGGAAATTCGAGATCCGTACGGACCACAAGCCGTTACTTGGATTGTTGGGGGAGAACAAGGCTGTTCCCACAGTGGCTTCAGGACGCCTCATTCGCTGGAGACTCACGTTAGCTGCGTTCGATTACGAGTTAGTCTACAAACTGGGTGCGAAAATCGCGAATGCAGACTGTTCGAGTCGTTTCCCAATGAAGGTGGAGGTCGACGCACCTAGCGTTGGTGAAGAAGTCATGCTGTTAGAACATCTGAATTATACTCAGGTTAGCGCTGACGACATCAGGAAGTGGATGGATCGTGATCCGCTCCTTGCTCGAGTGTGATCATTTGTTCTCAAAGGTTGGGACAGTTCTGTTGAGTCTGAGAACATGAAACCATTTTTCCCTAGGAAGGATGAACTGTCTGTCTTGTATGGTTGCATATTGTGGGGGAGTAGTGTCGTTATACCTCCACAAGGTCGGGATGCTGTGACGGAAGAATAGCACGATACGCATCCCGGCATTATGAAGATGAAGAATCTGGCCAGAGGTTACATGTGGTGGCCAAACATGGACAGAGACTTGGAGAGTCGTGTGAGTTCATGCCGAGTTTGCCAGTCAGTTTGGAAGTTCTCTGCTTATCAGCAACCGTTGCATCCTTGGGAGTACCCGAATAAGCCTTGGTCTAGACTACACATTGACTATGTTGGTCCAAAGAAGGTCATATATACCTAGTAGTAGTAGATGCGTACAGTAAGTGGATGGAGATTTTCATTACTCAGGGGTGCACGGCCGCGATAACGATTGCTAAGCTAAGGAGCATCTTTAGCATACATAGGTTGCCCGACAAGCTATTGTCTGATAATGCCGCTGCGTTCACGGGTGCAGAGTTCCAGGAATTTCTGCCTAGGAACGGTAACCGTCATGCTACTGGAGCGCCGTATCAACCGCCGCCGTACCTGACAAACGGCTTAGCCGAAAGAGCCGTTAAGTCGTTCAAGAAGAAAATTGACAAAATGCAAGGACCACAGGATGACCGGTTGTGCAGGTTCCTGTTCGACTATCACATAACACCTCATGCGACTAGTGGCGTCCCGCCTTGCGAGTTACTGATGAAGTGAAGAATCGTGTCGAGACTGATTCCAAGTGTAAATTCACGTGTTCAGATAATGCAGGAGAGTCAAGTCCAGATCTTCAAAGGTACTAAAGCTCAGGAGCATCACCTGGCTCAAAGGTTCACTGAAGGAGATCATGTGTACTTCAAGAACTACTCCAAGTACGGGCCGCCTAACCTACCATGCAGGGACTGTTGAAGACAGGACAGGGCCGGTGTCCTGTACGGTTAGGGATGATGACGGGAGGCTGGGTAGGAAGCACTATTATCAGGTGTTCAGACAGGTCAAGCCAGATTCTCATGATTCTGGTATTGATTTGGGTGAACGTTCTAGGTTTTCGGATGATGCATCTGCCGCTCAGATGCCTACGTTGTTGCCTGAGACGCGCGAGACCAGTCTCTGCTTCCACGAGGGAGACTAGGTCACAGGTTCCAACCGAGGTTACTTGTAACTTGCGTCGCTCGGAGAGGGCTCGCAAACCAGTAGTGAAGTTGGACTTGTAGAGCGGTCATGTGAGTGTGTGTAATGTTAATGTAACGTTAAAGCTGCAATGTTGAAGTTGTGACAAAGTTGGAGTTTATTATAGTTTCAAAGTTATGGCTAAAATTACACTTACAACGGTGTTTTTCCCAGAGTTCGAGTGTTTTAGTTGAGTTGACCTAGCGTTGCTGCAGGGGTGAAGTAATTCAGCTCGTTTCTCATTTTGGTGGAAATCCATGTTGCATTTTCCCGGGGCGTGAAGGGGTGTGATGTATCCATTGCTAGTATTCATAATATTACTGACAACGTCTGTTGCTCCCCTCTAGTGTTAATAATTAGTACTAACGTGTACGCACAAAGTATAAAGGGATATGGCGCGTTTATCCCATTATCATGGCTGCATAACAAGCTCCCTTCCTCGCCTACACTACAAATTCCCACTCTCGAATGACAATCTACAGCATGGCCAGTACATATCTTTACTGAGTAATTGTCTTAGAAATAGCTGCAAGAAGTGATACATATCTAATAGTATATATACTATATCGCAATAATTTCCGAGAGCAGCACGTTTACTGAGACATGCTTGCTTTCACCTGACGTCACTCAAGTGTAATCAGATTTCTTGATTGCAGCTTTCGGAATTTTACAGATGATAACGCTAATAAGTTGTAGTAGTTGTAACGCCTAGATTCCCACAATAAATATTGCGTTAATATGCTAATGCATGGTTCGGCAAATACTCTAAGGATTTTCACTTATAAACATTGTCGTACATTTCCTAGTTGTATCCGAGTGATCAAGTGTTTTTGGGCTTTAAGTAACATTTAAATTCAGGCGCCATTGTATCAATAGTATAAACAGCGCTCGGAAAAAGTCATTTATTGTGGCTACAAAAAATATTGAGGGTTTCTATACTATTATTACTAATACTAATACCACTTATAATTAATACTATTATTATGTTTAACATTAATAATAATAATATTATTATTATTGTTATCATCATCATCATCATCATCGTCATTATCATCATCATCAGCAGCAGCAGCAGCATCAGTATCATCATCATCACCTTCTTCTTCATCTTCACCGTCGTCGCTATCGCCTTATCGAAGAACTTTATTTATCGAAAATAACTATATAATTCTCAATTGTTATGTACACGACTAAGTTATTTTATATTTAGCACCCGTAATTTATTTGACAATTTATTATCTTTTTTTATTATTTACAAACCATCGTGCAGCCATTTAATAAGCGAGTTCGTAGGTATGCATTGATTCATTTATTGAACGGTTTCCTTGCTATTTTTCATCCTCACCAAAGTTTCTGCAATTGTCATCCTAAACATCTGGCGTCTCAATCACCATTTTCTCATTGTATCATTCATACACAGTTACATCTCTTTTTCAATTATTTATTAAATAAACGAAACTAACATTTAATAATTAATTAACATTCATTAATAAACATAGCAATGTTTAAATGCACACTATTTCAGTTATTAGTAGTTTGAGTACAAAATATGTCAATACAATGCCAGCGAAAATACCATTTACACATGAAACCAGGAGTCACACATATATATTTTTTTTTTATATTATCATGAGTATGTTTCATAGTTATGGTTTATGTTTATGTTTATGTTATAGTTATGTTTTATAGTTATAGTATGTAGAGTTTTATTATATTATCATGTTATTATTATTATGAATATCAAATGGTTCTCAGATTGAAGGTTTTCATAGATATCTGTGTAAATGGGGTATTCATGGAAAAACAACGATTACTGGGTTTGGGCTGTTAGATGGCTCTTTTGCATGACACCACTCATAATTCTATTGGTTACAATTTACATTTAAGTACACATGTACCGTAAAGAAAATTATGATACATGTTTATATTCCCTGCTGTCTCTAAAATAAATGGGAACGCATTTATTTCATTGCTATTTTGTTATACTTGCTACATTATCAATTGTAACATTTGCAGGTTTCATACAAGTATGCACGTACACAATTTCCCCATTTTCATTGCTTTAATTGCTTGTACAATGTATTTAGAGGTCTACCATTCCTCCTTGTTCATATACATGCAGTTAAATAATGTGCATTAAACAATAAACATGAATCAATACATATGGTTTGCAAGTTACATGTATGTCTGAGTGTGCATTTCTGTTGTATTCGAATTAACAAATCCAGGAAACAAAAAAAAACATCCATAAATAAATGATATGGCCGAGAAGAACCGACACTGCACATCTACCTAAAATACCCCAAAATGAATATCATACGTAAAAATCTAAAAAAAAACACAGGCAGATAGTCGATCGGTTCAGTACAGAAAACAAACGCACACATGATTTTACACAGCTTCTGTATAACATAAATGAATGTTATCAGGAGTGAATAATAGAGATCACTATTATTCACTCCTGCTATTATGTAGTATACGGCAAGTGCGTACGAGCGATCCAGCTTTTCAGCTATGTACAAATGACCTATGACCCGATAACGTCATAGGGCTCCAGTGCGTAACTACGAACTGGCTTATAAGTGATATCGGAAAGTATAGCTGTGTTATTCAGGTCATAGAAAAATGGGGTATAAAATGGCCGAGGCGCGCTTAAGAACGTACATCACTGGCGGTTCCAACAAATCAGTAAAAATAAAAATAATGTATAATAAATCTTATTGCACCACTAATAACCCTCCTATCCGCGGTAAACAACTCCTCACTGCAAAAGAAATGCCTAACGTCGGTGCGAATGCTGACTCTCTGCACTACGCTGCGTACTCCCCATGTACGCGATTGCTCTTCAAGTGCTATTTTATTAAAGCGGCCAAAATGGCTAGAAAATTGTATAATCACGTATGAGGCGAACAGTAAACACATATGAACGCAACGAACGAACTCTTGATTATACATTGCAGGAATGAAGCGCAAAGAAGGGCCGCAGAAACGGAAGCTTGGTCGAAATCCACGCATCCCGTTCTCTCCCGGACAGGTTGCCACGCTAGAAGAGAAGTTCCGAGCAGCTCACTACCTGAGCAGTATGGACGTAGCTGAGCTGTCCTCAGCACTGAGTCTATCCGAAACACGGGTAAGTACATTATTATCGCAAGCGAGTCATACCAACTCAGCGGGAAGAACGGGCTCTCGCGCACAATACGAATTCATATATTTGAAGAGAAAGAGTATAGAGAAAAATCTCGCTCTGTAAAAATCAGAAAGTACGAGAGTTTTTTTCTCTCTCCAAAATTCCATTATCTAGTATCGAGAGTTGGGAACCACATTTCATGACCGATAATAAAACGCTTTATTACACATTTCAATAATTGGGGTACGAATGATGATAGAAAATCTATAGAAAACTTCAGCTGGCGTGGCGCAGGTTGGTTTTAGATCAGTATTAATAGAGGGAAAGGTAGGAATAGGCGACCTAATTGTAAACATAAATATACAATTCTTCTTGTTTTTTAAACATGTGCATATTTGATTATTAAACGTTTATTGACGTGATATATACATAATTACTGCGAATGGGGCTGTTTATAAGAGCGAGGGACAAACGTGATCGGCTAAAAATCCATCTTTTGAATATCCAAACACCAACTTTGGCAGTTGTAGCTAGATTTCGAGTATTTGTTCCCCAACTGCTCCCCCCCCCCAGCAAAAAAGATTCAGAAACTCAAAAATTAGTTCGGATTTAAAGCTGCAAACATCAAATAATCGGAAATCTGATTCTCAATTGACAAAGACGCCACTCTACGAGCAATTATTTTTTTGGTGGTGAAGAAGTATAGGTGCAGAAATATATCATATACGCATATATAACTATCTCAAATCGCACATAAATATGCAGTTCCCGATACTATATACGCAAGAAAAATCGTTATGCTATATGCCTTGAATTATTCATATGGTCTATATCGCTTCCTTTTTTCCCTTTCTTTGCACTCTCTATTTCTCCCTCTCCCCCACCTCTCTCTCAAAAAACCACCCACTAATGGAGTTATCACTATCACGCCCTTCTATGAGGTCATCTTAACCAACTTTCTCTTAATACAATAAACTAAGACTACGAATCATCGCTAATACACACCACACAACACCACACGACACATAGGCCACGCGGAGCGAAAGCATGACACACAACTACGGTAAACACGCACGCTACCCATGAGCCATGTACACCATAGTGCGTTAATGTAATGTTGTTGTATGCAGTCCACACAGCAAGCAGATTAGGCAAATGACAATGGTCAATTGACTAAAATTGGGTAGTAGCCATCACACTTCACTCTTCTATCTCTCTCACGACAAGCAGGCGACACACCTAGCTCTAGTACTATAGTCCGGATGGAGAGGGTCTATGTCCCCCCACCTCTCGGAGAGATACACTAGCCGGAGCATACCCTGGGTACGGTCCGGTATAACAACCGGAACGTACGCCATGGTAACTATCTAGCTGATATGGTTTAGGGTAGTTAGGGTAGGGTACGTTAGTAGTTAGGGTTAGAGTTAGCGAGTTAGGGTTAGGAGTAGGCGTACCGCGACACTACCTGCTAGGACTCGTTAGTGGAGTAGGCCGAGGTACGGTCGCGGCAATATTAGATAGCTAGTGATTTAGTAGCCCAGGGGTACGTTCCGGTATACCGGACCGTACCCAGGGTTAACGTACGCCCAACACTACACAAGTGGAGGTAACCTGGGAACCACGTACAGACCCCCGACGCACAGCGCACTACGTCGCCACAGCAGTAGGCCTATCACGTTGGCACGCAGCTTAGACTGATCCATCAAGTACTTATAGCCAGCGTTCAATTAACGTGGCCGAGGCCTGTGGGCAGTGTAATGAATGCGGGCTATACACGTAAGCAATGAGAGCTATACGTGAGGACACACTGAAGACGACGCAGCTTTCATATGTCCGTCCCCGGGGTTACTGCGGAGCGTACCTGGTACGGTACCACAGCAGTGTATACACACAGATACGTAGCGCCTGGTAGCGTATCGTAATATGCGCGGACCGACTACCCTATCGACAAACTCTCAAACAAACAAACAAACAACACCAAACGCACGCACGCAGAGCACGCACGCGCAGGCGCATCGCGCCGCACACACGACACACACACACTCTCTTCTCTCTCTCCTGCTCAGCACACCACACACAGCAGTTCACACCAGCACCTCACGACACACACACACACAGCACACCACAGCCACACCCACCACAGCACTACAGACACACACCACACACCCCCCAGACACCCACTCTGCTCCTTCTCTTCGTCTCTCTCTCACCACCCAACCTTCTCTTTCTCCTCAGCACGGTACCACACACAGCACACACACACAAGGCCCCACACAGGACATCCCCACATCCACACAGGCGCGCGCCGCACGACCGCACACGCACACGGCAGCACGACCCACGCAACTCACACATCACACACGCGCCGCGCGGACGCACGCACGCACGACACTCCTGCTGCACATACAAGACACACATGCACCACACTAGGCCTTATAGATACAAATATGCTCGAAACAAATTGCCTAAATATCTTGCCGGAATATCTCCAAAATATCTCTAAAATATCTCAACATTTTTTTTTCTAAATATCCCCAACATTTTTTTCTAATATGCTCCAGTTATTTCAAGCGTAAGTGTCCCTTTTAAACATATTTATTTTGGTGCGAAACACTCGTGCAATACGAATTATATTTAATAAACTTTTATAAAATATAATATAAATTAAAAATTGTATAGCAGACATAAGAAACAAAGCTCATGGCCATTACAAACGGCTTAATATTTGAGAAAGTTGTTGTTTTATCCTTTTAAATATAAGTGAATTTTTCTAAATATTGCCAGATTTTTCTAAATATCCCGAAAACTTCTGAAATATCTAAAAAGATATCGGCGGATATGTGTGTATCCTAGGCCGTAACGCCACACACACAGCTCTGCTTCATCTCTCGTCACACACCACCACACACTCAGCACCCCACACGCACGTGGCACTCGCACGCCACGCAGGCGCACGCACACCCACCACTCCACTAAACCTACACTCTCTTCACGAACACTCGCAGCACGCGACACGCACTACGCACACGCGACACGCACACGGCAACGACGGAGCACGCACGGCACACACAACACACATCTCTCTCTTCTTCTCTGCTCGTCTTCTCTCCTCGGTCTCACCACCACAACACACACACAAGCACACACACAAGCACACAGTTATGTCACACAGCACACAACACAGTGGTCACACACACACACACACATCACAGCACACAACGTGGTGTGTGTCCTAGGGAGGTCGCCTACCGCCTTCCCTAGCCCTAACGCCTAAAACCCTAACTCGATAACCGCTAATCTCGCATGGACACCTACCTTACCTTATCATAATTAGTGAAGGGTAGGTTCGCGTATACCGCTACGCGGTTACCCAGGGTACGTTCCCGGCAGTAACCGCACTGAGGGACATAGACCTATGAGGGGCTATAGTAAGTACGCTACATTAGCTCTAGAGAACACATTCATAGCCGCGCGTACAAGGTTGCGTGGCAGGCCTGCGGGCAGACTGTACGCGGGCCGTATACACAGTTACTAGAGGCTAGCCCTACATAAGATCATTATTCAATAATCATGAAATGCTAAGATGGGACATCAAAACATGAACTGTAATGTTTCCGTGTTTTGCAAATTACAAAGAAAGTAGTATTAATGGAATCGTAAGATACATAAAGTGAATTCCGAATAATACCGCACAACAATCATGTGGTGTAGCATTACCTCAGGCTCCGATCATCTCTTCGCTCTCTCTCTCTGCGTCTCTCTCTCTCAATACGCGGCATTCACAAATACTACCTCTCATTAGAGCTTCCACTGTTTGTGTCACTGTATATCAACTTGGCTTCACATAAAACGAATGCCAAGAACTAGCCGCTCCCACACTCGCCGCTTGCAAGTGTGGCTAATGTTCGCCATTGTTAGGTGATGTATATATATATATATATATATATATATATATATATATCGAAGTAGATAATAAGGGATATATGGGATATGGGAAGTTATTATATATATATATATTATATATATATATGCGTGTTATATATTATATATATATATATTATAGGCGCGAGTGTGGGGGAGCGGCCTAGTTTCATTAGTCTTTGTGAAAGC
>NW_014577277.1:128530-134093 GCF_000485595.1 Priapulus caudatus | reverse complement strand
GTCTCTTTCTTAGCATGCGAACGCGGCACGACACACCAGACACGCACGCATCGCACGACACGCACGCAAGGCGCAAAACGACGCACCACACAGCACACACACACCACACAGCACAGCAGCACATACACACGACACAGGGCACCACGACAACACACCCACAAGGATGCACGACAACCAAATTATATACGTATATATTAAAAATGACTTGAGTAAAGTAAGAAACTAAGCAAGATGGGTAAACATACCACTTGAGCTGAAGCGAGGCACCGATTGGACGTGTGGCTAAAGTTGACAGTGACAGAACAGTGGAAGTGTAATTGAGATTTGTTCATATTATTTTCAGTCAGTTTTTACTGACTGTCCCAAGTGCCTGTGCACACGCACGCACGCACGCACCACACACACACACGCACAGACACGCGCGCGCACACACACTGTCTCTCTGTCTTTCTTTATTCCCCCCCCCTCCCTCTCTCTCTCTCTCTTTCTCGATCGTGCTTGTCTACACACATACACGGGGACAGCTGATACATCGGCAGTAACCGCGGGTGGGATAGCTAATTCCCATTGGCTGCAGTGTTGCGTAGGCGTGCGCCTAACAGTTATTAACGGCGCATGAGCACGCGCAGAACGCAAACAGATTGCGGCAAGATGGTGTAACAGCAGCGCGGCTAGATGAGATTGGATAATAACCGCGGTAGGTCCTCAAACGGCCACGCTGCCGCCGCCGCGGTGGCTCGCCGTGGTTAGCGCGGTAACGAGTGAGGTTTCCGCTGATAATACGGCCCGGCGTTCGCACGACAATGACTCAGCACGCCGTTACTGCTGCATGAAGTGCTATATTGACTCACCGCGCTCGGACATTGTCGTCGCGTCGTAACAACGCCGACTTCGTCCTGAATTGGTAGCGGAGCCGGCGCATGCGCGCGCACCGGGTGGGGAGTTACCGTCATGGCCCCCGTCGGAGCGCAAGTCTCTAATTTGAGCGCTCCGACAAATCAACTTGTTACTGATATTATGACGAAATGGTCGGTTATTGTGCCGGAGTCATATGGCACAAAACGGGCCGCCATTCCTGCGAGCACCATTCAGAGAGCCGCCTGACCGTGAGACGGACCCGAAAACCTCGTTTTTCTTTTGATATGCGCATTAATTAATTTTTATTAGCACTCGTGTATAGCGTACCTCAGACTTCACACGGCGCGCGTCTGCCGGCATGATGTCGGCTAATTAGGTGCCGATTAAACATAATTATACTTACCTGCTCAGGTATGGCCGAATCGACACGTACGCACAGAAAGTTATATTTTCATAGTCAGTTCAACAGCGACTCGTAAAGCTAATGTTATAATGGCGCGATACGACTGAATACATTGTGAACTAGACAGAGGGCACTCAAAGAGAGTGCATACCACCGCGAGCGTGTAACATGTATACATGTGTATAACAGCTGGCTCGCTGCTGGCTGCTGCTGACTGAACGCCCTAAGGCGAGCTGCTGCTGACTGGACGCCTTAAGGCGAGCTGGTGCTGAATCGATCGCGCCAACGCGTGTAACATGTATACATGTGTATAACAGCTGGCTCGCTGCTGGCTACACACACACGAACACACACACGAGAGCGATTACATTACCTCCCTGCAACTCCATTGCGCGGAGGTAATAAACGTGTCGCATGTGCGGTGAAACATGGCAACGACTACCGTAATATTTGTGTAAAATTCTTCAAGTAGTTACAAAGGCGTATACGGCGTGAAACACGCGGAGCAGTAGAAGAATTACTACTATACTAAAGCTAATGTGGAGCAAACGACGCACGTCGCACACGTTTTACTCGATAGTTATTTAGAGATTACGTGAGAATCGCAATGCATTAGTGTCATTAACCACCATCTCGTCATCTCCGCGGAACTATATTGTGTGCAATTGCACACGTATAATTTAGGCAGGTGAGTCAGGGCGCTAAGGTACGGCCTCTGCGTTTTAATGAGTAAACGACAGCCGACTAGAACGCTTTCGTCATGTGGGTACATGTAATGCATGCAATGCGCCTATACATCTGTGCGTGCGCGAACGCGTGAGCTTACTGGAGATTTTACTACACGATTTGCAATGAAATAAAAATGAACTCCATCGCTTTTCCAAGGCTTCGTTCACTTCGTCGGTATCGCTTGTGAAACGTGTCGCGGTTATTCATAAATTTGCTGCTATCCAAAAGAGTGTATGGCTAGTATTTAATTTTTGTTATAAATGAAATAAACCTACGCCTTGTATGTAACGCGTTCAATACGAATCAAGGGCAAATAAGCAACTATATTATTATTATTTATTATTATTATTAATAATAAATTAATGTTATCATCTTCATTATTGCACGAAAATTTGTGCGTATATGATAGTTACTTCTGTCGATAACACATCGCAAGCACTAGGATCACGGCTCGTTAACGCGCTCGGTTCTCTATTGTAGGTAAAAATCTGGTTTCAAAACCGGCGTGCACGGGAGCGCAGGGGCGTCGCCGGTGACAGCGCAAAGTCCTCACAGACGTCGCAAATGGCCGCTCGCGCCGTCAACGCACCGCAGGAAGAGGCGGGCAGGAACGACGGCGCTTCCACTCAACATCCCAAATACGGCATGGCAATGGAGCAGAAGACTAGGACGGAGACACCGGTGGCGGCAGGACGGCGGGCATCGCTGGATCCGGTGCTCACGCACACGTTCGAGACCGGAAGTTTCCCGATGCTAGCGCCACCGGACGCAACAACAATGGCGCATTTCTCATTGGCTGTGCGGCATGGCAGCACCTCAGCGTTCACACCAGTGCGATTCCCTCCGTACTCGTGTGGTTCTAACACCTAATACAGGGAATACGTGCAGCGAGTGCGTTTTGTAAAAGTTTGAAAACATTCCCGGCGTTCTGTCGCAAATTTCATCGCAATTCGTTAGTTGAACTTGAGTATTTATCAAGACGTAAGTGTCACAGGAAAACGCCAAGGCGCTTAGGCGGCACCTCACGAATAGTCACATGGCCTAGGAATTATTCGGCGTTCCCCGTATCAATGAGAGCAAGTATTACGATTTAGAATAAATAAATACGGAACGCGTTTGGCACACAGCACATACACAGAGCGCCGTGCATGCGCGCGCTGCGCGCGCACACACACCACACGCACACACGCACGCCACGCACCGCACGCACGACGCACGCACGCACACACACCACCACACACACACACACAAACACGCACGCACGCACGCAGCACGCACGCACGCACGCACACACGACACCACACCACACACAAAGCACAGACAACACCACACGTGACCACTACGCTAATGAACCGGTCTGAATATTTTTAGTAATAATCACCAGCATACGGTTCATAGCATTGTTGTTACATATAACAAATATTAAAATATTAATTGAAGATCATATTCCGTCGTATCGTGAATGACACGCCACCTGGACCCACCTGCTATATTGTTGACTTTATTTTGCCCATAGATGTAATCAACTAATCGCGTCATGTTAAATTATCAGCCATACATAATCTTTCATGATTCGCAAATACCACCATGAGAGAAGTCTTTTTTTCGCATTGTGCGATAGTTAGAATAAGTGTTTCATATACAATATATATACAATACATATTATATACGTCGAATGTGACTCGATAGTTATTTAATATCGCATAATTATTGGGAATTCATATTTTAAGATAGGTAATCGTAACAGTATTTGAATAATGATGACAGTTTTTGGCGGTATTGAAAACAACGGTGCCCCACTTTCAGTTTGTAAAATACTATAGAGTTGGTGCAACTTGTAGTCAGCATTTCGCATCACATTTAACCTTGCAATAGAATTCTTTGTATTATTCGCCCCTTTGTTGCGTGCAGTTTTACCTCACTCACTCACTCACTCACTCACTCTCTCTCTCTCTCTCTCTTCTCTCTCTCTTCTCTCTCTTTTCTCTCTCTCTTGCTCTTTCTCTCTCTCTCTCTCTTCTCCTCTCTCACTCATCCTGTTCCTCTCTCTCTTCACTCACTCTCTCTTCTTTCTCTCTCTCTTCTTCTCTCTCTCTCTCTCTTCTCATCTCTCTCTTCTCTCTCTCTCTCTCTCTTTCTCTTCTCTCTCTCTCTCTCTCTCTCTCTTCTCTTTCTCTTTCTCTCTCTCTCTCTCTCTCTCCTCACTCTCAACTCTTTCTCCTCTCTCATCTCACTCACTCTCTTCTCTTCTCTCTCGCTCTCTCTCTCTCTCTCTCTCTCTCTCTCTGCTCTCTCTCTCTCTCGCTCTCTCTCTCGCTCTCTCTCTCGCCTCTCTCTCTCTCTCTTCTCTTCTCTCTCTCTCTCTCACTCTCACTCTTTTCTCTCTCTTTCTCTCTCTTCTCTTCTCTCTCTCTCTCTCTCTCTTCTCTCTCTCTCTCTCTCACTCTCACTCTTTCTCTCTCTCTCACTCACTCTCTCTCTCTCTTCCTTTCGCGCTTTTTCTGTACCATTCGTCAAGTTTGCTCAGTTGCGTATCTATCGTATTCGTATTAAGATAGTTTAATTTAATGTTAGTTTATATTATCACTACAGTACATGATTCGCCACATAGTCGCACATTGGCATTGCTAGACTATTTACCCACCCCCCCAAAACACGACCCCCAAAAGCCGGTACTCGGACGAGTACAAATTTTATGACAAAATTGCGTATACTGGCATTCGATTAGCAAATGTTCGTTGTATGTTGCTTGTTTATAGCGAGCATAACGCGTACTTTCATTTATATTGTTTGTTTGTGTGTGTAAATAAATGAAATAAAACGGAAAAGGACTGTCATATCACGTACATGTATCATGTTACCGTATATATATATCGTAGCAAAGCCGTTAGGCGTGACGAAATATGATGAAAACGAAAACGGGTGAATACGACGAAAAGGACTGTCATATCACGTACATATCGTATTATAAAGTATATACATCGTAACAGAGCTGTTAGGCGTGACGAAATATGATGACGGTAATGGTTTTAGATGAATGAAACACAAAAACCAAAAACCACAACATGAAACAAAAACCACACACACACGCCGACACGACACGTCACGCCGACACGCAGCACGCAGCGCGCACACACACACACACACATACCGGGTGTTTTACCCACAGTCAGGCGTGCAGACCTCTCAGAGCCACAGAACCAGAGAAGTAATTTATTTGCACTCTATTTATAATATCATGATGATATCCATAAATATAAGTTTGCAATTGCACATCTCTTCATGACCACACACCGTAATAACCTATCATGGCAAATATATATTCAAGCAGACCGACACTAAATTAGCAGTCGTGGATGCAAGAAAATCAATAGGATAGATGTCATAAAATATTTTCACAGGAGCATATATTTGAGTAAACCCCAGCGCCGTACATGGGTCGGCTGCCTGCCATAGACACTATTCTGCTGTAAAGGTGGGTGTATATAATATATATATATATACATTATATATATCCATCTATCTATCCATCTATCTATCTATCTACCAATCTATCAATATATCTATCTATCT
>NW_014577277.1:124795-127038 GCF_000485595.1 Priapulus caudatus | reverse complement strand
GAGCGAGAGAGAGAGAGAGAGAGAGAGAGAGAGAGAGAGAGAGAGAGAGAGAGAGAGTAAGAGAAAGATAGAGAGAAAGAGCGGGAGAAAGAGCGGGAGAAAGAGAGTGAGCGAGAGAGAGGGGGAGGGAGCGAGAGAGAAAGAGAGAGAGAGAGAGATCGAGCGAGAGATCGAGCGAGAGAGAGAGAGAGAAAGAGAGGGAGCGAGAGCGACAGCGTAAGCGATATAACCGCCTAACACCAGAGGGCATGCCTATTATACGCTGTTGCATCTTTACAAACGCGTACAATTGTCTCATTTAGCTATATCAGGCAACGGGCGCGCATCCAACGTCAATATGTCTAAACGCGCACGGTTCTGTTCGGCGCTGCGCCTCATTTCCTTAGGTATTTGATACGATGCCTCGCAAACAATTGCGATGAGGCTGATGATAAATTGAGGAGACGAGAACACGACGCTGCCGTATCAAATAGAGCAGCAGGTGTGCCAATGACACGCCCGCCGCAGGGCGTGCGCGAATTGGAAAGTAAATGAATAGGGACGACGAGAAGCAAAGGCGAATGATATCATAGCAATACATTAGCCGGGCCGCGAATAACCACATAGCAGTCATTGGCCTGGTTATTCGCATTATCATTACATTGGACACGGGTGGCCGATATGGGATTTTGTTTGGCTGATGCAAGCACATAATACGCAAAACGTCGAACACCGAGGGATAATCTGGGCGAGATGTGTAAGGCCCAAGGTAACATCTGCAGCTGAATCATTTTCTAGCCTTAATTTCTGATTCTAGCCATACTTTTTTTTTTCAAAGAAACGCTTCCCTTGCTCACGGCAAAAGAGCTGGCGAGTAAAAACTCAATTTAACCAACAGTGTATATCGCAATTTTTAGGTTTATAGTAATAGCACATGTCCCGTTATAAAATGAATGTAATATCAGATGAGAACAACGTGTAATTTTATTCAACCTCTTAAAGTGCGACGTTCATAAGTTACGTATAATAAACGTTAACGTTTTACGTATGATACGTTAATATACGTATATATACTAAGTTACAGCACGATAAACTCGTACGTTCATGATTTCTTGTGCGTGCGTGCGTGCGTGCAGACGTGTACGTTCGTAAGCGTGCATGTGCTTGCATCGCAAATGGCAACTGATCCGACAGAGTGTGAATTCGTACTGTTGGTTAGCAAGCACAAGGCCTCTGGCCGCAGCAACGAACGTCCTGAATATTAAGCTGAATACGAGGCATGCAAGCACACACATGTAAACCACCGAACAAGAGTTAATACGATATTAGTATTTCATCTTCCCGTCAATGTATTGCTATTGTATCTTATTCACTTCCTCCTAAATTGACAATTGACGAGGTATTGCGCACGCGCGTGCATGCTTTTGCAACATTAACATCAAAATATAGATATATATCGTCATATATTTGTGATAATATCGTAGAGATTCCAAGTTGTGTACAAATATCACGGACAAATACCTGTATACGCATGGTACATAAAATATATAATAAACACTGCATATAATACACGTAATCGATATATAATTAATACATAATACAATATAATCGAGAGCTAATAATACACAAGAGAAAATACACAGATAATACACGGAGGTATTATTAGCTCTTGATATAATACACACACGCGTGCGCGTAGACACATACGCGCGCACGCGCAAACACCTGCGCACACACGCGTACACACTCGCGCGCGCGCACACACACACACACACACACACACACACGCACGCACGCACGCACGCACGCACACACACACACACACGAGCGCGCGCGCACACATGCATACACGCAAGCACGCACGCGCGCGCGCGCTTTTCCCTAATTTAAACATATGATATATATCAGGAGTAGATAATAGAGACCTTTACCTATTACCTTTGTGGTTGTCAACTAAATTGTCATCCAACTCAAGGAAGATCACCAATTATGGGACATGGCTAATAGCTTATGGGAGTGCTACTTGCGCAATGGTCACCCTAGATGATTAGGTAGCAGAATGAAAAGCTGTACACATATTATTCCAGCATGATAGGATCAGATATCTCGCACTGAGCCAAGTAGTCAAAGATCAGAGAGCGAGCGAGAGAGAGGGCGCGAGAGAAAGAGCAGAGAGAGACAGAGAGAGAGAGAGAGAGAGAGAGAGAGAGAGAGAGAGAGAGAGAGAGAGAGAGAGAGAGAGAGAGAGAGAGAGAGAGAGAGAG
>NW_014577277.1:77760-124514 GCF_000485595.1 Priapulus caudatus | reverse complement strand
AGAGAGAGAGAGAGAGAGAGAGAGAGAGAGAGAGAGCGCGCGCGAAAGAGAACGAGATCGAGAACGAGAGAGAAAGAGAGAGCATGTGTGTGACTCGGATAGCGGTGACAACGGCTACTATAACATCTTTATGTTTACCAGTACTCCACTACCTCCTCCTACTTCCACTCAGTGACGCAGCAGAAATGGATTTAATTGAGAGCGTATTAAGTATGCATACTTAATACGCTCTTGATTTAATAGATACATATAGATAAACCAAACAGAAATAATCCACAGTAGGATAGGATTTATCTCATTGAATATATTATTTTTCGTTTTATTTTTACATGTATTTTAGTGGCTCATTCATGCTTAATACGCTTATTACGTTATTTTTCCAATAATTGAGGAGCGCGTGCTCTGTCTCACCCTAGCAGGCCACGTTTCTGTGTAAATTACGGAATACACATCATACCAATCCTGACACATATGTGCAACTGCCAAGACATGTAAAATAAGCAGCCAGAAAAAACTAGATTTCATATTTACAACATGTATATCAGAAGTAGATAATAGGGATTCTTATTCCCTATTATCTACTCCTGATGTATATATGAATTCCTTCGTAATAGTAGCACTGGCAAATTCAATCCTATTATTAGAATGATCATATAATAGATCTGTGAGCATAGATATGCTCACGTTATTGGCACGTTCTCTCGCACAAGGTCACGTATTGCATGTTCTATACTATCGAATCAAGATAGAATCTATAGAACCTATAAAATCTATAGGGTAAACGATTCACCAATTGTTTCTGGATGCACGCTATAAGCGTATGGTACATGTAAGGTAATTCACAGAGAAATACACTATCTTGCCTTTCGAAAAGTGCACAACACATATACTCATTATAGATTACGTATGCTATATGACCAATGCCATAGAAAACCCAGTGAGATTACGTAGATATACATCACTATTCACTATCACTATCCCGACAGTTTTTAACATAATAAATTCATCCTCCATGAACGGATACGGCCACTTACGGCATTCTGTACAGAAGTATCTCGTTAAGATTGTAATTGGTCCACCAAATCAATCGTAAATATATGAAGATTTCACGTTACATAGACAACGCAATGGTATCATACCGCTTTCGTAACAAAAAATTTCACTGCTATCTGAACCCTTATCTGAACCCTTAGAGTGCTATGAAACCCCATCGTAATACAAAATATAGTGATGCACTCGCAGCATTATACGATGTCCTAATCTAATTGAAAGTATCTATTGTTATTCACCCTTAAACATGACAGCCCTCGTCAAAAGCAGGGCGATGTTGTACCTTGCTCTATCCTCATCTGTGTGACCCAGGTCGCTATAGACAGAACTACTTCAATTCATCATCCCTGATTCAATAAAACATAACAAAAATAAAATCATAATTCCAAGAAAAAATACCAGTGAAAATTGTCAAAGAAGGAGTTAGTTCCATGAGTGCTTGAACCTGATTCCCTGCTCATTACTCCTGTCAACATTATTTACTCACCTTCACCTTACACTCATATTCTTCCTGCAATCCACATGATCCACATGATCCACATGATTGTCAAGCTGCATCGTTTTTACAGAGCAAATTCTTTACTAAGGAAGCTGGCATTGAGCAAAGTATGTTAGTTCTTTCAGTAAATGTGATCAGAATCACGCCTGCTATTCCTATTACACATAAAAGGTTTTTTTTATTTCTTTTCATCTTCAAATCGGAATTCTGAGAATCCGGTTGTTATTTAGTGTAAGTGCTTTTATCATATCATCGGGCGCATTTTCTTGCTAGGGGCTAGTAAAAGCAATGAGAAGGGAGTAGTGAAGACAGGGGCGGATCCAGGGCTGAAGCTAGACAGTATTTTTCCAGATTTTAAGGGCACATCCACACCACCTCACAGTGGGCGCCGTTAGGCACGGAAGCACATGGCGGGGTGTCTGGGGGGCCTCCGCCAGGAAATTTATAAATTTCAAGGGTCCCTAGGCACCAAAATGAGCACAAAAAAGCAGCAATAGCTAAAAACCACATGGAATTTTATTTCTGCTTCATTTTGCCTGCGCTTTGCATACCAGCAATTAATGCAGAATGATTCAAGCACTTCCCTTCTTTTTCAGATATCAAAGCTAGTTTTGTTACCATGTAAAATTTTGATTTCCTTCAAGTCCTGTCAATGAATCAGATGAAAAAGAAAACAAATAAAGAATATAGCCAAATTTCATCAAATTGCTTTCTGTATTTTTTAGCGCAAAATTTCGAAGGGCACTTTGAAATCTAGACCGTATTTCCCAATACGGCAAATACGGTCTGAATCCGCCCGTGGAAGAAGAACAGTACTATATTCTCAGTGTCGCCTTGTGAGCTTGGGTAGGCCCAGCAAAGAACCTTGATATGCTTCAGCAAGGTGTAGAAAAAACAAAGTCGACCTACAAAGGCAATTAACAATAGCTATAGTCTCACACTTACCAACGCATTTGTAGCCTGGTGCAGTTATGTAAAGGCAAAAATCACATGCACCTTTTAAAGTAATATCACACCACGTTTAACGAAGCTTCGATTAGCAGATTTTCGCTTAATGAGCACGAATAAATCAACCCATTTGAAAAAAACATGCTAATGTCTGCAGACACCTATGTAGTTCACCATTACTCAACCAAAGTAGTCTACCATTAAACATATTTGTGGTAAACATATTTGTTACATTACTAAACATTATTGTTATGTATATCATTATATTATGTACCATATTAAATGAGTTATGATGATCATAATACATAAATTAACAAATGACAGTTTTCTTTGCGTGCAAATTGATATTCCTCCTTTTTTCTTGTGAATAGTGGTAATCAATACTTAATAACATCCTTAAATGAAAGTTGCAAGGAGGGGATACAGGTTACAACCTATGCAGATAGATGCACGTTTGTGCGGCCCTGGTCGACACTTTAACAACTTTATTCTCCACCAGAATTTCATGAAATTTCATACAGGTTTTAGGTAGAACAATCTTGGAAGAGTTTGTATTTTAGGATGGTGCACTTAAGATGGTGCACGTAAGATGGTGCACGTAAGATTGATGTTGCTGTTATTATTTTTAGAAAATCTTTGTCACCACTCTAGCAACTTTATTTTTTAACAGATTTCTTAAAAAATCCCATGCAAATGTTAGGTATGGCAACACAATAAAGCCTGTAATAGGCTGTATATTAAGATGCTAGACTCAAGGTTAAGGTCACGGTAACTAGCTTTAGAAAATGTTTATAATCGCTGTAGTGACTGCTTATGAACAGCAGTTAAAATGGCATGTTCTCGCAGCAAAATGCATAGATATACCTACTGTGAGCTCGTCTATGTTGTAAAGATTCAATACAACTCACTGGTATTGCTACTTTCATAACATTTCTCCAGCAAACCTAAACAGTCTTATGAAACGAGTACTTTTAGAATGTTTGCAGTGTTTACACATCCGGGATACAGCCGAGCCGATCGCAGTTTTTATTAACAGTTATTTTCTATGATAAAACAAGTTATTATGTAGTATTCGATGTTTGTTCAGTACAAAATTGTAAAATTTGTTTAAATCATGTTATCTACATTACTTATGCAATCATCAAACTAATATAGTGTTTTATTTCCATGAACTATTTGCGCTAGCGTAGGCCTACTGTTAGCGTTCTCTGTCGCATCGCTCTATGTGTATCTCTATGCCGAAACCGCGTCCGACGGAGTTTCAAAATAGTCAACTTTGAACAAGGCTCAGTAAGAACATTTTGTGATGTTTGCATACTGCAAGTATGCTCACACTAGGTGTATGTAGGCTTTTTGTTGTGAAGTTTATCCACTTTAAATAATGGTATTAATCATAGCAATGAGAAACAGTTTCAATTTCCCTTCATTGAACATCTATACTGTACTACAAGAACGAACTCTGTCTGTCTGTTTGCTATGCATTCCGCCATTTATTGGTTTATGACCCCCAAAACAGGGCCGGATCTAGCTTTCAGGAGATGGTGGGAAGTTGTTCCTAAGCATTGTCGGGCACCCAAGCAAGTATTCGCAAAAATATCCACGAAAGAATTCTGCACAGAACACATCTGTACACATGTATCATTTGTGATGCCTTCTTAAGTTTGTAGTAATGTTACAGTTCCAATCATCCAACTGACACAATATTATACACAGATAACTTGGCACGTATATATACTTACTGGCAGACGAGATGTCACAGTTACTCTCAGCAAGGACTTTGACTATCAATTACTTCCAGTCTTCTTGGTGCTCAACTCAGTTATAAGCTTCTGTTTCCATACTTGGTCCGGAAATAAATTAGCCCACGCTGGTTGTGATGCAGATGGCAGCACAATACCAGACATAATTGACTTAATCTTGTTTGCATGCTCTGAAACGGAGAATATTTCAGTCACGAATGATATGCATTCACATTGCGCGAAACTAGCGCTATTTTGTCGGCGGCTGCCGGTTCAACCCCCTAAACTGCCAGTTCTACCCCCCATATAATCAGTCCACTTGGCCTATTCAAATTTTGCCTATCTTGCCTTTATATCAACAATATTTACCAATTTCCTGACTAGTTTTTACTTAGTGACTACTAAAAAGTAAATCATGTTCCAGCAATTCCTGTCAAACAAGTAGAACTCCACTGATAGCAATGAAATACTGAAATACTACGAGTATGCCTAATAAACACAAAGCTAATACTTTTATTAATAATGGAATAAATTGAACAAAATTAAGGGCCTGTTTAAAATTTTGGGTGGGCCTATTCACATTTTGGCTAATTTCATGCCCTGCATTCATAGGACAGCTGTGAATTGGTGACTGTGAAGTTTTTGTTTATATGTCTATGAGTGCCTTGGTTACAAATCAACCAATCAACCTAACATGGCAAACAACTGCCTTTAAATAAGGAATAGTAATCAGAGGTAGACTCATGTAAGCAAAGCCTATTTAACCATTTTTCAATCTCAACTTTAATCAAATTTGCATTTCGAATGTATACGAGTGCAATCACATCTAGTCAAGAATATATTTGGCCTGATATCTCGTTGTTTCTCATGTTTACACCTAACCTACGTTCACCTAACACACCACGTCTTTTCAGCAATTTTAATAATAAATACATCGTTTTTTGATTATGTCCCGGTAAATAGTAAAAAATAAAAATAAAATTTCCACTTTTTCACAAAATACAAGTGATTCTGTTCACTTTTTATGGTTAAATTGCTGCATTATACTTCCTATTTTACTATATTGTTAACTTCGATGTGAACATACACTCGTGACTCATACATAGCCCATAGCAAGCAATAATGTCAGGAACATAATATCAAATCGTCCAGGTTTTTTGGATTTTTAACTAGTCGAGAAACAATCTTATCAGGTAAGAATTTGATGATACGTTTAGTCCCGTTAGTTCTTACTTTTAATGTAAACAAATTGCAACAAAAATTTTACAAATTTTACCATAGAAAATTCGTGACGTAGTCAATTTAATATGTTTATGGTACTTAGTCAACTAAATTTTGTGTGGAAATGCTGAACGACACACGTCAGGCCTTTGTGCTATAGTACACTAATTGTGGTGAAACACTGTAACAGTTGTGGCTTCACTACGATATAATATATATATATACATATATATATATATATATATATATATATATATATATATATATAAAAAGAGCTCTTTTCCAAAACGCTATAAATCCATTTTCATTGTTTTATGAAAAATGTCATTTTTTGTCCTGAACTAGAAATTTTAACAACATACTTATTTTTCTGGAAAAGCAGTTTGTTTGATCAGTATGAACATTGTCAAGAATAAAATTTAAATCCTCCAACAATATTGTTGATTACATAACCAAAATTAATCAATTTTTTCCAAACTGCTATATATCCATAATTTGTTTCCTTTTCCAAATCTCTATTTAAATCCAAAGATCGGTGCCAGAATGGCAAATTTTCTTGTTTTGTTCTCGTTTATGATCATCTTTGGTTAACCTACGCTTTCTACTGCCCGGCGAAAGCATCACCTGCCCATCAGAACCGTCGAAAGTATTCATTTTGCCCAAGAAATCGACGTCTGAAAGGCGAAAAACGTGCACGAAATTCCTATGCTATGGGCGCCGCCATGTTGGATAAATGCGATGCGCCGATTCGTCGAGAGGAGATATTGCGATTAGCTATAAAACGGGCATGGTGATTATCGCGGCATGGAACGAAACTGTATTTCTTAGTGTATTATATACACGGACATATCGCAAATTGTAAGAAAACAAAGACGGAATGTTGTAGAGTGATCTAGGGGCTTGGTATTGCTCATAGGGTCTATGTCCCCCAGGATACTGCCGGAACGTACCCTGGGTACGGTCCGGTATACCGGAACGTACCCTGGTCACTATTTGATATGGTTAGGTTTAGGATTAGGGTTAGGGTTAGGGTTAGGGTTAGGATTAGGGTTAGGGTTCGGGTTCGGCTTAGGGAGTAGGCGTAGGCGACTCCCTAGACTCGTTAGTGGAGTAGGCGAGGTACGGTCCGGCATATTAGATAGTACCAGGGTACGTTCCGGTATACCAGACCGTACCCAGGGTACGTTCCAGCAGTACCCCGGGGGACATAGACCCTCTCAGCCTTGGTATTGGCATGGCAAACCCAATTTTTTTGGATTTGGCGCTTATCGTGTTTTGGGAAAGAGCTCTTCATATATATATATACACTGTTAGTGTACACAATTCTGCTATCATGAGCAGTGGGACGATGCATGAAAAGGGCAGATTTATGGAGTCATGCGTAATTTGAGTGTGGATGAGATTAAGATGAATTTACTTTTTAACAAGCGAGATAATAAAAATCATTACCACAATTCTCGTGTCCACCATTCAATGCACCTGCGTTCGTCTGCGTCGGCGGTTAGCATTCCTACTATATATCTAATATATATGTAAATCTTAAATGTGAAAGATTACCTAATGTGAAGATAACACCGATTATGACCTTAAAAATTAGGCTTAGTCTAGAGTCTTTTAACCATACTAACCCTCATTCATAGGCTCAGCTCTGCTTATTCCAAGATGAGTGTTCCAATTTTCAGATGCCCATCCCTCCTCATTCTTTGGCATGTCAGGATGCACATCTACCTAAACGACATGTTACAATTAACTGTAGAGGAATATTAAATATTAAACTACATCCCAGGATATGGATGTTAGATTGAAAATAACATTAATATTGACGATATTTATGAATGTTTTAATTATTCTACTTTTTTGCGATAAATCGCTAATTTCACTAACGCAACAGGTTCAACAATCGGTCTGTTGTCGTTGTCAAGCTGTAGTCAGTTATATTTACTAGCCACCAGATGGCAGCAAGTGACAGCTGTCTGGAAATTGGCCAGATATTGAGAAATGTTTGTTTTGGGTGGATTATATGATCTGGGTCACACAAACCTCGTGAACTGATCGTTTCATTAGTCAGATCCACTGAACTCAATCCACCTGATCAGGACCCTATATACATACAGAACATTATAATATAGATAACGTTATAATAAACTGATGTAACGATGAAAAATATAGATCTACCATCTATATCATCTAATAAAAGCTCAAAATATCGCTCACTTTTGTTGTGGATGGTGAACACGTGGAATGCGTCAGATCAAAAAATTCATCTACACTTTCATGGACTACTTGTGAAGGAGGCTCTTGGGAAAGAATTTGGTAACCACCATTTCCTACCTATAAAACCGAAAACCATACGTGTCAGCAGAAGCAGAATTAGAAGTAATAGCAGTTAACTAGAGGCACGTCACTAAATTGGCTGCCTGTATATGGATTTAATAATGTACAAGGTCTAATATTTCCTTGATAGCTAATATGTGCAAATTTCAAGCCATTACATACAGAAGTCAAAACCAACATGACTGTGGGATCAAATATTCCATCTTACTATTAGGAGTTCTTGATTTAACAATACCAGGAATTTGTGTGACTCCCTGAAAATTCTACTTTAAATATAAACAAAACCCAAAACCATTGAATAAAGTAGTGATTTCAGTGCCTCATATTGCATGTTACACACACAAAATAATACAATATATTAGTTTATGTCATTTGGGTGGTTATTGTTCATATGTTAATGATAACCGCAATTTTAAACTTTAGACCATAAACACCCTCACTTTGCTGTGTATAATCTCTCTCGTTTTGAGAACAGGGAGTCGACCTGGGTCAAAAGCTCAGTTATACTGCTGTAACCATACTCAATTTTGCCATACGTCTAGTCCTATATGTATCTCCAATTCCATGAATCTGTGAACACACCAACTGAACATTATTAAAGGCATAATTCGACCATCGATTATGCAATTTTAACGAATGCTACAGTAACTGGCACCTTGTGTAGTTAATAAGTACATTACCTTATAGCCAAACGCGTATTAGTTTGTCCAATATCACTGCTGGTTACTAAGAAATGTCTAATTGAAATCCGCAGTCCAAGAAATCGGTTGTTGACAGCTACAAACCGCCATGCCGGCTGTAACCGGCCAGAACTGGCGAGGCGGTGTCATACAGATTATAGTGCACCGGACATTTTCGCACGTATGCTCGGCCGTCAGTGATTTCGATCCTTGTAGTCTGAGTGCGCATTCCGTACGTTATGGTTTTACTCTTGGGATTCGGGAATAAATGAATATACGTTCTTGAGATTACAAGCAACATATAATATGTGGCAACTAGGCAAATAATAACACTAGGCAAACAATTTACCCGGAACAAACAATTCGATGCTCAACATCGTTAAGCAACATGTGACGTCACCGAACCGAACTCGATGTTTATTTTGTTGGCCATAAATTTCGCGTTGTCGCCAGATTACCAAATTTACGGATTTCAATTAGACATTTCTTAGTAATTAGCAGTGATATTGGACAAACTAATACGCGTTTGGCTATAAGGTAATGTACTTATTAACTACACAAGGTGCCAGTTACTGTAGCATTCGTCAACTTTGCATAATCGATGGTCGAATTATGCCTTTAATTTCTAGCTTATCAATTCTGCCTAGAACTGTTACAATAATACTACAATCACTTCACCTAAGTGACAGGCTGACATGCTTCTAGCCTATATTTTACAGCTGAATATGATACGATATGATAAGTGTGCAAAATAGCTGTAAGGCAAAACAAGGACATAAAAATATAGACAAACACAGACTAACTTACAAATTCCTCATCTTCATCTGTGTCAGATGAACTTGGCTGTTGTGCTGCCATCTGGTTTACATTAAAATCATCAACAATGCTACCTTGAGACTCTTCTTCAGGTGTCTCCAAGGATGGGAGAATTGGTGGCATAGTAAAGTTAGTGTCTGTGAATGAAAAAATATAATACTATGTTACATTAAACATATATACACAAGTTGTTACTGTAACGGCATGTTGCGGCAGCTACACTTGACATTAATTACACCAAACATTGCAGATATCACGTTACATAATGTTGTTTAAAAATAAATGGTCATGGGTAGCACTATATATACATAGCACACAGATGCTAAACCCCAGTGGAGTCCAGCACCAGATCAGATAATCCTCACAAATTTCAGGCCATGCACTGCAACAACAGCGTATACAAATTCGTTTTCGTTCCCTGCATGGATGATTCCAATCTGGAACGGCCTACAAGTGGGTTTGTTGGAAACAACAGACAACTTTGAAGTCACAGCTTTAATCCCACCTGGTCACAAGCCGACTGAAGGAAGGGTACATTGCACAACCCAACTTATTATATGTTTATTAGCAGCTTGTCTGCTCACTGTAGGGTTTACTTCCTTATCATAAGGCTTATGGGACATTACCATCTCCCCATATCCAGTGTGATGAAAGCAGTGACCATTGATACTTTCAATTTATGGCTTTCACCCCAACGTGCACGTGTGTCATTTTGGGAAGGAACACTGCTGCACATGAGTCGTTATTATTTAGTGTGCACATCCATCATGCACCATGCTGGCTAGTTGCTGTTTTTGTTGGTTTGTTGTTTGCTGGTTGCACAGGCACTTGGAGCATTTCAATAAAATATAATGCTAAATAAATACGAAATCTGTTTACTACCAGTCTCAATGTTTCTCTACTCTCTTTCACCTATTATTGCCGACTATTTCCTGTAAATGCCGTCCAAATGCTCATCTGCAACACACGCTGGCTGCCGCACGCTAGCTGCTGCACACTGACACATAAATAAACAAATGACAATTAAACAAACAAATAAATAAAAAAATAAAACACAATATGAGTCAAAAATAAACAAAACAAAAAAATATTAAATAAATAAAAAATAACTATATATTTATGTGACAATTTCCTGTAAATGCCGTCCAAATGCTCATCTGCAACACACGCTGGCTGCCGCATGCTAGCTGCTGCACACTAACCCATAAATATATAGTTTTTTTTACATTTTTATATTTTTTGTTTTGTTTATTTATGTGTCAGTGTGCAGCAGCTAGCGTGCGGCAGCCAGCGTGTGTTGCAGATGAGCATTTGAACGGCATTTACAGGAAATTTTCGGCAATAATACGTGAAAGAGAGTAGAGAAACATTAAGACTTTGGTAGTAAATAGATTTCGTATTTATTTAGCATTATATTTTATTGAAACGCTCCAAGTGCCTGTGGCTGGTTGTGTTAGTCGCACATGGATAGAGACTATCTTTTGTGAGTTTGTGCAGTGGCATGCATGCAGTTAGCTCTAGTACTATACTATAGCCCGCGTACAGTTGCCGCAGGGCTATAGAACATTTCATGCCAGGTTTCGTAACTGCACCTGTCCGCCAATGCTTCCACGAAAAATGGTTGATAAAACGCAAAATTATATGGCTTTTGAACACTTATTTATCTACATAGTACATGGACATCTCACTTATCTTTTTTGAACACTTTCCACAACTTTACACCATCATGTCCATGTATTTATTATGCATAAATTGTTCCTCAAAGTGCTAGCACTACTTGCTTTTCGTTTTCAAATGCTATTGTGTACACGCGTGACGTCACCCGAAATGTAATAGGCTGCATCATAGCTGCCAATGTGTTTTGTCTACATTTTTTGGCCATGTTTTGCCTGCGGCAATTCTACGCGGGCTACAGTACTACTACTAGAGCACGAAGGGTCGTTGTCGTAACAGGTACTACAGATATGTACCCGAGGTAGTTTTAGGTTGTTTAGTATTATGTTTATATTTTTATATGAGGTATGTTTAGGGTTAGGGTTAGGGTTAGAGTTAGCGTTAGGGTTAGGGTTAGGGTTAGGGTTAGTGTTAGAGTTAAGGTACACTTCTATAGTACAAGTCTGGTACACTTTGTGTATACATATATGTACCTCGGGTACATATCTGTAGTACCTGTTACGACAACGACCCCTTGAGCACTACTAGAGTCTAGAGACTAGAGTAGAGCTAAGTCCGACTGTCACTATGACTGTGAGCTCAGTGAAGTATCTGAGCACAGGCACTTGGAATGTCTCAATAAAAAAATAAAAAGGAAAATAAACACGAAATGTACCAAAGTCTTAATGTTTCTCTACTGTATTTCGCCTATAATCACCTGTAAATGCCGGTCAAATGCTCATCTGCAACACACAAGTACACCGAACGCCCGAC
Source organism: Priapulus caudatus (assembly GCF_000485595.1). Taxonomy (NCBI): domain Eukaryota; kingdom Metazoa; phylum Priapulida; class Priapulimorpha; order Priapulimorphida; family Priapulidae; genus Priapulus; species Priapulus caudatus. The sequence continues at coordinate 112,800 of NW_014577277.1, read as the reverse complement.
CGCGCTGTGCTGCGTGCACAAACAACATGAATACGAGAGCAGGTAGGAAAGCGGGATTGAAAAATTCGTTTGACGCTTGCTTCATTTCACACCATCACAGCTCGAATACACATCCTACAGCTTCCATCTTGGTATCTATGTGTACATAAATGTTCACTTGTTCGAATTATAACTCTGGCCTTTGTTCTTACCTACTCCCGCCAGAGATATCTCGTGAAATCCTGCAGGAAATGTTCTCTCCGTGAAAATGTAAAGAGGACGAGATGTCTGTTTATACACGAGTAATGGGGCGCATTGCATGCCGGGATGAGCTGCTGCTGGCCTCCGAGCTCCATTTCGAGGCCCGCCAATCCAAGCACAATGCGCGCGGGAATGACGTCACGCACACACGACTACAGCGATCGATCAAAAGTAGCGCCGTTAGGGATTTTCGGATGATACGTCCTCTTTACATTTTCACAAAGAAAACATTTTCTGCAGGATTTCACGAGATATCTCTGGCGGGAGTAGGTAAGAACAAAGGCCAGAGATATAATTCGAACAAGTGAACATTTATGTACACATAGATACCAAGATGGAAGCCGTTGGATGTCTTTTCGTTCTGTGATCGTGTGAAATGAAGGGAGCGTCGAGCAAATTTTTCAATCCCGCTTTCCTACCTGCTCTCTTATTCATGTTGTTTGTGCACGCAGCACAGCGCGGGTGGGAGTTCGGTGTACTTGTGTTGCAGATGAGCATTTGACCGGCATTTACAGGTGATTATAGGCGAAATACAGTAGAAAAACATTAAGACTTTGGTACATTTCGTGTTTATTTACCATTATTTTTTTTATTGAGACGTTCCAAGTGCGTGCTGTGTATCTGAGGTACTGAGGTGTATCTGAGGTGTACTGTGATGTTTCTCCGTCACGTCGTTAGTCGTAGCCTGACCGGCCTACATAACTTTAATCTAACACTAACGGTATAAATTATTCAACGTATCGAATCTATGGGAAAATGCACGGTACCCAACACATAAATAATAGTTAAATAATATAACATTTAACCTCAAAAAGCGAGACTTACGATCACAACATGCAAAAAGCTGTGGCTACTAGGTGACGCCACTAAATCAATTGTAGACTGGATACTTCTGGTCCGCTATCATTTTACTCCGTTTATGCGAAGTAACTACTTCCGATGGAAAGAGAAACGGTGATAGTCTATTTTTCAACCAATTGCATTGCACGCAGTCAGAACTTAGGTACGATGGTTAAGATGGGTACCGTAATTTTTTTACTTGGTCTTTATTGGCAATGTTAACAGACAAGGTGTCAGTCAAAACACAAAACACAAGTCACACTAAACACAATTTCACAAATACGATCTGAACTCTCGTGTGTATTCTTACTTCAATACTTGCTCTAACTTATAATTTATAATTATCGGAGACCTAAATGGTAAGTTTGTAACTGTAAGTAGTAAACGTAAGTAATTGGCTATTGGCAAGTAAGATTGCACTTACCTAACCTTGGTCAGTGACGCACGAAGGGTCGTTGTCGTTACTAACAGGTACTACAGTCTACAGACTACAGACTACAGTCTACAGATATCAGGAGTAGATAAGATAATACTAATAGGGAAGGAGTGTGGGTTCAAGGATAGAGAACATGGGTCCCAATAAAACCAATGTAATTTACATCAATATAAATATAATATTACATCAATATAATAGGTTAGGGTTATGGTTAGGGTTAGGATTAGGGTTAGGATTAGAGTTAGGGTTAGAATTAGGCCATTTAGGGTTCGGGTTAAGTTTAGGCACATTGGTTTTATTGGACCCATGTTCTCTATCCTTGGGCCGGAGTGTGACATCAATAAACAAGGGAAATTCGTCATTTACTAGCCTCAAAATACCTACGATTTACTACTTGAGCTCAAATCGTACACAGTACACCCGCCTAGCATCGTGCGAAATCGTTTCCTCGTATACACCCGCAATCCGGAGATACACCACACGATTTTCAATTCTGTTGCCAGAAAAATCGGCCCAATGATAGAGAACATGGGTCCCAATAAAACCAATGTGCCTAACCCTAACCCTAATTCTAACCCTAACCCTAATCCTAATCCTGACCCTAACCATAACCCTAACCTATTAATTATATTGATATAATATTATATTTATATTGATGTAAATAACATTGGTTTTATTGGGACCCATGTTCTCTATCCTTGAACCGCAAAATCCATGCGTTGATAAAGCTATTTGAAACAAAAGGCAGCTACTAACCACACTGTCCACGGCTTGCGCTCATGGCGAGGCGCTGTGGCTCGCAGGGAGATTAGACATCGACGCAACACTCGGCGAGCTAACCTTTGTTTTGACCTATTTACAGCTGGTATGCACTCCCCCACCGCAATCAGCAGCAGCTCTGCTGCTCAGCGGCAGCATGTATAACCGACCGCACAATAGCACGTCATGAGTCTATCTATGTCTATGTCTATCTATCGATGTCCAATCTCCCTGCGAGCCACAGCGCCTCGCCGTGAGCGCAAGCCGTGGACAGTGTGGTTAGTAGCTGCCTTTTGTTTCAAATAGCTTTCTCAACGCATGGATTTTGCTGGCAACAGAATTGAAAATCGTGTTGTACGTTTTAGTCTGTATCTCCGGATTGCGGGTGTATACGAGGAAACGATTTCGCACGATGCTAGGCGGATGTACTGTGTACGATTTGAGCTCAAGTTGGTTGCGTTACGCGTAGTAAATCGTAGGTATTTTAAGGCTAGTAAATGACGAATTTCCCTTGTTTATTGATGTCACACTCCTTCCCTATTATCTACTCCTGCAGATATGTACCCGAGGTAGTTTTAGGTTGTTTAGTATTATGTTTATATTTTTATATGAGGTATGTTTAGGGTTAGGGTTAGAGTTAGAGTTAGGGTTAGGGTTAGTGTTAGGGTTAGAATACACTTCTGTAGTACAAGTCTGGTACACTTTGTGTATACATATATGTACCTCGGGTACATATCTGTAGTATCTGTTACGACAACGACCCCTTGGCGTCAGTGACAGACTGGTCGTAATTACTAGTTGTAAAGTAATTATTTGTAAAGTCACTTTGTCTCAAGCTTGTGATTACTACTTGTAGTAATCACGATTGTAAGTTGGACTGTAAAGCCATGGTTAAAATATTTTTCACCAGGCAGATCCCCCTATGCTATTTAGAACTGTACTAAATTGGAATCCTTACAATATACAGCTGTCAGATTAGTAGGCCCTAGCTCCAAGAAACGGTATTGCTAGGGTTAGAATACCAAATAACAATCCGTATAGACAATCTGTAAATACATCCTGTATAGACAATCCGTCGCACAGCCTGGTCGGGCTTAGTAGGCTCTATCTAAAAACTGTTGTGAAAGGTCAGATGTGGATCTGGTTCAACTTCATTGTTGCACACACACACACACACACGGACGCACGCATGAACGCACGCACACACATGCACGCACGTGTACGTGCACACGCACGCACGAACGTGTACCTGCACACGTGCGCACGCACGCAGGCACGCATGCACGCACGTCTAGGTACGCACGCACGCACGCACGCACGTGTACGTGCACATGCACGCACGCACGCACGTGTACGTGCACATGCACATGCACGCACGCACGCACGTACGCACGTGTAAGTGCACACGCACGCACTTACGCACGTATACGTACACACGCACGCAAGCACGCACGCAGGTACGTGCACACGCACACATGCACGCACATGTACGCACGCACGTATACGTGCACACGCACGCACACACACGCACGCATGCACGTACGTTTACATACACACGCACGCACGCATGCATGCGCGCAGTTGTACGTGCACACGCACGCACGCACGTCTATGTGCACATGCATGCACACATGCACGTGTACAGGTCTGTACAGTGTGTACACACACGCACGTACGCACCAGCGCACTCATGCACACACGTGTACCTGCACATGCACGCACGCATGCCCGCACGTGTACGTGCGCACGCACACACACACACATGCACGCACGTGTACGTGCACATGCACGCAGCACGCACGTGTACGTGCACTACATAAACAGCGCTTTCTATCAGAACATGTGGACATTCATCTGTAAATGTCAAGCAGCACGCTTCGCTTCTGCCAACCATGACACATAACAGATACACGTGACCTGATCTATGACGTCACGTGAAACACTCTTATACCTGACCTAGGAATTGTGAAGTGTACAATATCATTTTTTTTCATTTTTCAGATAGCATTTAAACAAGGAAAAGTAAATTGTTTCATTCATCCTTAACGCTTAGAGAACTGGAATTGATTACAGGCTAATTGGAGTGATCCAGGATGACTTTATACACCATGGAAATTCTGTGCTTTGTTATCATTGCATTTATATCGCCCATAGCCTGGGCAGCATTTGGCTTTGGTAGGTAGTAAGCATGGCTTTTGGTTGTTTAGTAACATTATAGTATTCAATTGTTATATTATGGTTATGGTGATTATAATAATAATAATTAGTATTATTATCATTATTATTATTACTGTATCAGTTTTATGTCAGCCCACATTTTTAGTGGGGTTATGTGCTACACTGGTTGACAGGTAGTTTTAGAGACCAATGCAAACTTTTACAGGCAATGACAAAGTTCTTCTGTCTGATGTGAGTGTGTTGACACTAAGACATGGGCAGATGACAACAGGGAGAAGATCGCAGCCAATCCCTCAGGTAATCTATACACATGTAGAGCTAGAGAACAGGAATGATGTTTCGCGAAGCATACGGCTCCGTAGGGCCTAAGATAAAATATTGCTTGTTTCCCCTTTACCGACCGACTCGCCATAACGCCGCTACTCGACACATTTTATTGGCCGATTAAAACAAAACAAAAATTATTTCGTTTTACCAAAAAAAAACAATCAAATTCGTTCTGCAAAAACATATACACAAAACAGAATATACAATAAACACACATCTTGTCAAAACAAAATAAAAACGATTTTTCACCTACCTATACCTACTCGGTACCCTGAGAGGCGAGTAGGTAAAGGGGAAACAAACAATTTTTTAAGGGTGGCCTAGTGTAACATTACAGTGTTATTTTCAGGCAAACTAGCCATTCATAATATGCTGCACAAAGTATTTCACTGTTCTGTGGAGATAATATATAAAGTGAAGTCACGATTTGTACAATTTGAACACACTGGTACTTTGGAAGAAGCAGAGTACATTTGACTTGGTTCAGGGGGGAAAGACTGTTCGACTGCATGTACATAGGAAAGCCAGTGTACAGAGTAGTTGTGCCCTGGTCTTAAAAAACACAGCAGTACACCAGGGCTCATGATTCCACAACCAATTACGTAAAATGTTTTTGGATTAGACTTAATGCACCTGACTAGACACAGCAATGAATCATGAGAAACATCTCCGTGTTATATTTGTGGAGATGTGTTAAGAAGAGGCCTGGACGGCCTCTGCGGGGGACTGAAAGCTTAGACTCTAGGGTAGCGGGCAGAGTTCGGTTTACTTTAATCACAATTCTCCCTGTTATATTTGTCATGGTGCAGATGAGCTGTGTTGGCGGTACAGCTGGATGTAAAGGCTTCACTCCACAAGTTGTGCAATGCTACAACAGAGGATCAGATGGTTTTGATGTTCAGGTGATTAGCTACGAACATTCACCGTAGAGTCAGAACCAATATTCATAATGTTTGACCAATGCAAAATAAAGGATTAGGCCTAAAGGGTCTTTCACAATCCTAGCTTGTTAGCCCATAACTTAATGTTTTAAACGAAATTGATTTTATTAAGTTAATATTGTACTGTTATACTCAAGAGCTGAGATTTTATGGTTTTGGGATCTACATTGTGAAATGTCTAAATTCAACGATCATGTTAAATTCATGTTAGAAATTTATGCACAGCTGTGGTTTCTGCATATCATATTTGATTCTGAACTATCAGGGTAGGGATGCATAGAATGGAGCAATCATGGCAGGTTCTGCATTACAATTAACATTAAATCGTGTGGCGGTAAATTTCAGGAGGTTATGTTGTGTGCATCTTCATTCCGTAACATGCACATTAATAGTAATACTTCTCTGCCTTTTTATGTGATTTTAGTGGGAATGTAAATCAGACATGGACAATGCCTACCGATTTGGAACTGTGCAGGTATTGTGTGAGGGCTATGAATATCCTGATGATCCGTACATACTGAAAGGCTCATGTGGTGTATGTATAATACAATGTATTTTTTCATATATGTATATATTAGAAACAATAGTATAGGATGGGTGTATAATATTTTGTGCATAATTTTCTTGAGTTTTGAACACCATCTAGTTCCTACTACTATCTGCTAATTTTTCTTTCATTCTAAAATTTCTTTTGTGTCAAGTGTTTTAATTCAAAAACAAGTAAATATACAGTTGGAACTTGGGACCCCTTTTCAGAAACTTCATAAATTGTTACGAATGATGAGACTCTAAAATGTCATAAGTTTTGTAGGAAAGTGTAGTGCATAGGTTTTAATGTCTTCTATTCCTGATATCTTGATAGGCATTAATATTTGGGATGCTTTTCTGGCGAGACGATATGCATTTGAATAAAATTTGTACGATTGGCTATGTTGCTTTACAGCTTCAGTATACTTTAGACCTTACAAAGGAGGGTCACCAACAGGCAGGTAAAGGCCACCAGAACTACTACAATGAACATGGAAGGTTAGTACAATCATTTGGTATACTGTGTACACATCTTTTTATTAAATATTCTATTTAGAAGCCTTTTTTAATTTGATACATTTTTATATACATATATTCAAGAGTACATAATAGAGATCTCTATTATGTACTCTTGATATATTGTAACATTACGTAAAGAAACCCTTTCTCTTCTCCAATATATGTAGTTATACATTGTATGTAATATCTGTTTTATTACACATTTAATGAAATTACACTTGGGTAGAATGAACTATGAAAAAAACTTCCTCATAAATAAAAACTAGTTCACTAGCATATCTATTAACCTTAATTTTTGTTTCCTCGGCTTTTTAATCATGCTAAACCTTAATTTTTGTTGTTCACTGAGGGCAAGAATGAGGAGCAGCCCAAGCAATTTTACCATTCGGCTTAAACCCTGGCACTTAAACACCCCACACAATTATTTCTTATTATATAGACTAGTATTGACTAGTATGAATGAAGCGTCATGTAACCGAAAGTAAGTCCCTACTCCTCGCTTGTCCCTATCGTGCGCGTATATCACAGCAGTTTTATTTTTTCCGCGCAGCGGCAGTAGCTCCTCTCAATCGTACCCGGCGCAGAAGTCGTCTGCCATAGGCGATGTCGTCATGTTGATCATCGTGGGGCTCATCATCTATGGAATCTACAAGACGTGCGTGTCGCAGCACGCTCACAGCCCTGACTCAAGTGACTATCCGGATGGGGGCGATTCCCGGTATCCGGGAAGATCAGGCTTCGGAGGCGGCGGAAACCCTCCACCGTACGAATCCAGAGATAGTTACACACAAGGTGAGCGATGAAGAACTAGGGTGAAAGAAGTGAGGAGTGAGAACTAGTGGTAGCAAGCTTGCAACACAACACTGCAACCAAAATTTTTTATTCTAATTGAATACTACTTATCGATATCAGTTGTAAAACGATTGCAATAAGAACGGTATTATGGATAAGGTTCTTTCATCTGCAGATTAGGCTTGAGCCTATCTCTGGGATTCACTATACATTATGAATGTATTGTATCAAGCCAGGATAGAGGTGTGCGAACGTCCATTCTGTTGAATAGTCATACCTAGTGATGGGGGTATTAATATTAGAGTGGTCCTCATACTGTACTAGATCTTCACACGTGTGCAGTAATGATAGGTAGGAAACGATCTAAAGACCTAATACCTTTTGTTTAGGGGGAGCCAGTTGTGGTGGAACCCAGAGTGGAGGAGCAGGCAGTGCAGGTGGTGGCGGTGGATTCTGGTCTGGTCTTGCTACAGGCGGTGCATTGGGCTACCTTTTTGGCAACAGAGGGTAAGTCGTGTACTCGCCGTTGCATAGGAATCACAGGACATGGGTGCAAACGCGGCAATCACAGTGGGCTGACGATACACACTGCTGTTTAGTTTTACTATAAAAAATTGTTTCTCTTGATCGAAACTGCTAATAGAAAAGGTGTCTTGATACTAAAACATCTATAATTGGTTTTACAGCACTGGAGGCTATAATGCATACCATCCTGGCCATCGCACGGGCTGGGGAACTGGTGGATCAAGCTGGGGTAGTGGTAGGTCAGGCTGGGGCAGTGGTGGCTCAGGCTGGGGAGGAGGCGGTGGATTTTCTGGCGGTGGCAGCACTGGGACAAGAACAGCATCAGGTTTTGGTGGAACCCAACGACGATAACCGATGATGTTGTCAAGCCCTTCACACTTTATCGGTTTTTGATTACAATTTTTGTGTGTTATTGAAAAATGAGATTGCGTTGTGGCACCAAACTTTTGAAACTATAGAGTCAGATGTAATATTTAAGATGTAAGATTTAGATTTTATTAACGTATAAAGTCCTACATAAACGTGTAATACTATCGAGAGTTACGCACAATTAGCAACAAAATATATCATCACGTAAAATTGAGACTGTACTGGGTCATTCTTGCATAGAGAGTTTGGGCAAATGAGCTTGGTCTAAGTAGTGATTGGTTATTGGCTGAAAATTTACTAGAAATAAAGACCACCTACTTTTAATAGCACGGATAATAATGGCAAACGGGTATGCATAGAAAAGTATATGATGAGTGTTGAGTATGCATCAATGGTCTGGATAAACTACGCCCTAATACTTCTTTCTTAAACCAATTTTGCGGTATAACTTCATGCATGAACACTAGTAAATAGTAGGAATACCCTTGTGTGGCCTTTGCTTTATGTGTGTTCTAGTGTCTTTCAAAATTAACGTGTTTGAGAGAAGATGGGTTTTATACATGTATAACACCTGTGTGCATAGACTTCTAATTGTTTCTCCATTAAATCCCGTATTAATATTTTTCATGTTACAGAATATTTTACGTTGATAGACATTAGTTATATGTTTACTTTGGATATACGTGTAACCTTGAGAGCACCTTGTAATATTTGGAAACCGAATAAACAATCATCATCAGCTCATGGACATAAATCGTGTGATATTTAACGAATAATATATTGGATGTGATTACTGTGTCTTATTATTCTGCATGCCGTGTAAGTGAAGAGATGTTTTTCATTCTTTCATTGAGGTAGTGTATTCACTTGGATTAAATCAATTGAGGTATGTTTACGTGTCCATTTACGTTTTGGAACGTAGCAAGCTCACTGATGTTAAGGAAGAAGGAGGTGAGGTTGCTTGATAAAAGTAAATCGGATAGTAATCCTCAGACGGTGCCCATGGCCTCAGCATTGGTAGTAATTTCTTATAATTTCAACAATGTGTGTATGGATTATTAACATAAATCCAAGAAGGATAGCTGAGTCTGAACGTTATTTTTTAAATGATGAGCTCGTTTGATCCGCAGAACACAGCAAGACTGTGCCTTAATTATTGCTTAGAACTGTATTTGTTGAAAACCGCGCAAAGGTAAAATGTTAATGTATGCTGTTTAGAAATATACTCAAGCTTTGGGTTGATTTATAGAACGTGGTTTTACGAAATACATATCAGGCTCGTTATTATACCTGTATATATTAAAATTTTATTTAATTTTAATTATAAAACCAGTAAAATTTATGTGTTGCACTGTTCCATTTTTGCTATTAAGAAAGTTTCAGCATGCGCAACCACTATGTAATTCCCCTAATTTGATATTTGTTATCCAGGACTCGTTAGAAACACAAGTAGTTTATTAACATAATTGTGACTGTAAGTTTTAAATATCATAACTTTTGCACGTCACTTCACTACAAAAGTTATGACACTTTAGACAGGATGTCGTGACTACTTTCATGACAGCAGTCGCCAGCACAGGAAATTTCAGACCAAAGAGAAGATAATTTGTTGACTGTTGACCTTGGCGAAGCGTCACGTGGATAGAGCTATAACGAAGTAAGAGCTGTTTTTGGAAATATTAAACTACGGTTGACACTGATGTCGTTTTTGGTTTTAAAACCTCGTACCAAAGATGTTTAGTTTACAAATATAAAGTGTTTTGAATCTAACTTCCTCCGATTCTATGCGTACATCTTTCATGGATTCTATGCGAATGAAATAATATCATCCACGTGCGCCGTAACGTATATCAATAACTGGCATCGAATATCAGAACGGACAACATGGTTTTTTCCGATGATTTTATTTCGGCTTCTGTGATACAAACAACGTCGTGCCTAACTAACTGGTCACCGTGTCTGCGCTAGCTGAGCATGTATAAGTAAGTGCTATAATTTGGTGCGCATTATTCAAAAAAGAATTGCGCGACTCCGCTTTCTGTCGTAGAGCTGACTGGTATATAGGCAATAATTAGCACAGTGGCCTTATTTATTGACGTGTCGATAATTCACGAGTGGTAGGGGCGTCGTGACGCATCGCGGTTACCGTTTGTACACGCGTACATCGATGAACAGCCCCGGTAACAGAAACACTTTCACCGTGTAACCAACTGAGTAAACTATCGCCCACTTATTGCCATTCATTGAGAGTGCTCCACGATGCGATATAGAGTGTGGCTGCGAAATATAAGGGCTGAGCGTATCGATTTTGCTGTCACGGGGTATGAGCAAGAAGGGTTTATATGATGTGAGATGCGATCGAAATTAAAGTGGGATTATATATCACGTGTGCGTGTAATAAAAGTTGGCATATCCACTACATCACTTGGTTTTGGTTTATTACTACATCCCTATGTAGTAATAATGTTAGTTTAAAAAAACATGATGATCTCAACATCGTCACGGGGTATTGCCGCAGGTCTTTACCTAGTCACGGTCACTATGGAAACCTGACCTTGACTTGTGCACGTCCCCACCCTCGTTGCGGTACGCTCCTTTCTTTGCACCTCGCACGATACCTCTCAATATCCACTCTCTACCCCCTCCCCACAGCATCGATACCTGTCGTGCAGTGGTCCGCGGCACACATATCGCGGTAAGCCACCTGTGTGCTGTTGCTGCTGCTGCTGCTGCTGCTGCTGCCGCGGCTGCACCTGGATTGTTGCTCCGACGCAGGTTCAGCAATCACAACTGGTTACTAAGTAGCGAACGTCGTGCGATGGTTGTGTGTGTGTGTGCGTATCGCGTTCTCGTGGCTGTGCGGCTTCACACGGACGTACTAGTTTAGTCCGAGCCGACTCAGACCCCAGTAATAACCCGCACCCTCAGGTAAGCAAAGCGGAGTTATAACGTCTGCGTGCGGACAAGTACTAGTTGTGATTGCGTTTAGATGCATTTCTGCACTATTCGCGCTATTTAACGTCTGCACGAAGGATTTTTGTTGTGAATATCAACATTGAAACAGCAGCAATTTAATCGTTGCATAGATGCCGGCAGCATTATTGATCCATTGTAGTTCGGGCGTTCAGTGTGTAACGCGGTATGCAGTTTATTAGTGCGACCACAGGTAAGATTGATTTCCCTATGCGTTTTTTAGATGCATAACGTTTAAAATACTCTTTTTTTAAATCCATAATTAGTGAAAAAAAATTATCTCGTGGGTTTTGTGGTAGAACAACCGTACGCTTTTGTTGAAATATTGATTAAATTAAACAACGCTCACGCAGTGGCGAAACACTGACGCGCAGCGTAAATTATCATAGCAATTTGTTGTTTACAAGGTATCTAACGTAGCGGATCAACATAAGCGATGTCCGACACCCAGCAACTTCTAACAGCTACGGACAGCGCCCGTGGAAGCCCTACAGATGGTGCGACCGTGGTCGCTAGCACGAGTGTGCCGACCCCGGTCGCTAAGACTAGTACTACAGGGCCACCGCCTGCTGCTCTCGCTGCAGCGGGACTGAAACGAAGTTTTAACAGAAACCTCGCCACCCTTGTTGTCTCCAAACAGGCGCAGTTGGATCCTAATGTCATCGTACCGGCTACAGCTAGGTAATTCACTTCCGGGACCTCATCAGTACTTATTATCAGGAGTGAATAATAATATCTATTATTATTCACTCGTGTTATTATCATACTCATAATATTTAACATCTACCTCATAATAATTATTAGGTTTCGTCAACTTTATGCTTATTCTGGTGAGTGAACGATGTGATAGCTGAGATAATAGCTGAGTTTATAGGAGAAAACAATCATGCGTTTAGGTATTGATACGACCAGGCGGATATCAGCGCTCTCATATAGGACTCGTTATACTATAAACGTGAACGAATTGCGGTATGGAAGAGGCGAGGGCATGCGAACGACGTGATCGTATCACGAGTGTATCATATAGACACTATCTTAGATATAGACTCTATATTATACACTCATGATATATATGCATGCATTTCCGACAAAAAGTGACCGACATTTCATGTTCCCCGATGTTCCCTCTAGAGCGACAATTTAGAGACAATTTAAGAGACTATTTAGAGACAATTCAAGAGACTATTTAGCGGCAATTCAGAGACTGTTTAGACATTTCACATTTCATGTTCTAGAGCGTCGAAGGCGAGCCTCGGCGATGGCTCACCGGAAGACCATCAACGTCGGCTCAGCGGCCGACTGTCTGTGGACAGTCCGGTGGGCGACACACCCGTGTCCGACCACCGGCGATCGGTCGACATCCGAGTAGCTATGCAGCAAGCGGCGGCACAGGAGCAGCAGGACGAAGCGGATCGAGAGAAGGCGGCCAAGGAGGTGATGAACAGTCCGGATTCGTGGATCCGCTCGTCGATTCCCGTGCTGCCGCGCTGGCTGTCTGTGGTTTGCCTCGTCCTCAATATCGTTCTACCGGGAACCGGTACGTATATATAGAAGGCTCAAGTTTACTTTAGGTTCCAGGCTTAATATTGATATAAATAAATATTGATAATATAATATAATATAGGTCATAAATATTGATCAATATATCATATCGCCAACCATATAACACATAACCCTAACCTAAATCTAAACGTGAACCTAACTAAATCTTTACCTCGTCATTCAAAATCTAACGTCCATACTAAAGTATCCTGCGGACATGCCTGTCAACATGTAGGCCTAGCATCAAAATTTCACTGCAACGAAATACCGGCGTTATAACAAATCACCTTGAAAACAGATTTCGGTTCCGTTGTTATTGTAACGATGTTTATTTCTCATTGGTCAATTGCTCTGAATATATAAATTGATTCTTTTCACCTACGTGTTACATATGATTGCATATATAAGCAACTTTCTCTCTTTGTATTCGTAATATATTCCTGGTTAGGTATTTAGGTATTATTATTACTCAAAGAATTATAAGTGCTTGCGCCCGATATCTACCGAAATAGCCATATTGTGTTGCCGCAGTAGAATTCAGCCATTCAGGAGTAAATGTAAATAATAGAGGTAATAGTCGGACCGCAACGATAAATGCGCTGGTATTTCCATTGGGAATATTACACCGACAACACGGCAATGCGTTGCCACGGCAACTGATTGGGTTTCGGTGTTATTAAAAGTTACTGTATGCCAACCTCCATAATCGTGGACGTTTGCGACTATATAAGGCTAATGGAACCAGGCGGCAGGTCAGAATCTGTGTAAAACTAAGGATTAAACTCGTTCTAATCCGTCTGATGCCGTCCTATCATCACTATATATATTAAATTTACTGCAAAACATAATTATTGCCGATAACGTGAAATGCAATTTACGAAATTGTTTTCAAGTGCAAATTGCGTAATACGTGACACCACGAGACTTTAATTACATGTCTACATCATGTGTGTGTCGAGTTAAATTACGTGTAAAAATTCCTTTTTCGCTGCGAGCAGGGTTCGAACCTGCGCGGGAAGATCCCATTGGATTTCAAGTCCAACGCCTTAACCACTCGGCCATCGCAGCCACAAATTTTAGTAATTCAAAGTAGTAGTCTCATTTAAAATTTAATTATACATGAAATAATCACATAATATTAATTATTAATTAAATTGTGCAATTAAAACCTTTCCGAAAAGATCCCATCGGATTCTAAACCTTTCCCATTGGATCCGACGTCATATATAACCTCGGACGTCACAGCTGAATTACAATAGATTACCATTCCTTGATTCATCACCCGACGACCAACCCATTTTAACTCATTACTCATTAGTCTTGCGTGTTTGGTAACAATAATCAAAATATAAACTGAAACTTAGGTATCCCCGTTTTCACAGAATACATGGTTCTCGCTTAAATATTCTTTTAACATGTTATTTTTTGAGGTTAGACTATAGATAGTATTTTTCCACAACGAATTGAGCTCGGATCGTATTTCTGTAATGCATTGTTTTTTCATAAGGATTTGTTTAACACGGCAATTACAAAGCAAAACAAGCGCTGCGAGCAGGGTTCGAACCTACGCGGGAAGATCCCATTGGATTTCAAGTCCAACGCCTTAACCACTCGGCCATCGCAGCCTCAGATTGGTATTAATCTGTATTTGGCAATTTAGCGAGCAATGCAGTCAGTTAACAGACGTTATTTAGTACGAGATGAGCAGAGGCGCACATATTTACTATCTCTCTGTAATAAAAGTGTAAGCAAGTGTGTTGAGAACACGAGCGGTAAACAAACATGCAAGCAAATTCCTCACTCTTATCCTATATATATATATATATTATATATATATATATATATATATATATATATATATAATATATATATATATAATATATATATATATAATATATATATATATATAATTATTTGTTTATTTATTATATATTATATGATTGTCAAATATGATCCTGTTCGTGGGTGCATGTCTGCATACGCTGGTCTATGATCAACCCATCACAGAAAGTCTTTAAAGGGACAGTAGCCTCTAGGATTTAACTGCATACAACTGTACTTACTGTATAACAAATCGTCTATACCACACGTATTTGTTACCAGATACCTAATTTAATTGTTATAATTAATTACACATCAACGCTACGAAATTTGAACGGCGCCATGACACCCGTGACCGTGACCGTTGACAATTTATTTTGCACGTTACAGACCGAGGGCTAATCACAAAAGTGCAATTATATTTATACCTAAATGCTATTTAACCGAACGATATTCATTTTAGGGCAAATTTATCCATATTATAACTGAAACTATATGTCGTTTATAAGATATTACAATCCTTTTGCTTTTAAATGAATAATAAGAAACACACTCGGCCTGTAGCCCTTGGCTGGAAAGTGGTTTTGCGCAACTTATCAGATCGTGCACTTTGAGTGGCGCCACGTCGTTGTAATCAAACTGTAGTCGTTAGTTTTAAAACATTAAAAAAAAAAATTTCTAAATGGGTGATTGAACCATGGAAACTTTTTATGTAGCGTAATTATAACCTAAATTAGCTGAAAATAACCCTAGAACCTAGAGTAAACTCTCCCTTTAATATATCCCTGCAAGAGTATTTTGGTAATCAAACAACTGCCGAGATAAGTGACCTGGTGCGAGGATGCTATATATAATAAAATTTGCCGCTCTGTCATCTTTTTGTTGTAGGTACGATGCTAGGTGGAGCGTCGGTCTTCTGCTGCAGCAGTACACGCGTTCAGAACGGCAAGGACGACGCCAACCTGAGAACGTTCTGCGTTAGTCTTTGGGTTGGCATTGCTCAGATGTTCACTGTGACGTTCCTGCTCGTAGGCTGGTTCTGGAGCATCTCCTGGGGCGTGTATATGGTATCTCTGACAAGTAAGTAAGAGAGGAAATACAGAAGATATATACACCGCATCTAGGAGTCACTGACGATAGTCGCATAGTAATCCGAATTTTGTGTTAAATTGGCACAAGAAATTTATGTGAAATGCGCACTAAAACGAGCAGTTTTGTAGAGTTTATCTCCTGGTATTAAATTGAAGGCATGGTACATGCAAAATATTCCTTCGGGTTGGCTTTTTGTCGAGCATTGCCTGTAGAACATCCTACCGCAACAATGTTAGACTAGAACCGCCTACCAATCACGCCGGCCGGATAGACCATGCTGTCATAATGTGGGCAATAGGACATGACTAATTAATTAATTAATTTATATTATATTAGATATATTATATATTATATTATATTATATTATAAATATTTGTAATCTTTTACGGTACATTGGTAAAAGATATATCAACATGAGCCTGCGAGCTCCTCGCGCTGTCAGTGAAATAATAAAAAAAGGAGTTAAAAGCAAGGACCATTAAGTTTATACCGGTTTTTTTTCACTTACAGGGGAGGCAAAACGGAAACGCAATAAGCAACTGACGGCACTGGCTCTGAACGCCTTCGGAGGGAGCAGGACTTCACACAGTTGATAGGAAGTACGCGGACGCGGAAAACGACACAAGAGCATTCCACTCTGCTTTCGACAATTGGCAACCACAGCGTCATGCAGCCCTCAACCCGCTCATCCACCATGCACTATGTTACCACGCTTCATCTACGTCACCGGTCTTCAGTCACACGTTATCAGTCACGTCATCAGTCCGTCAATCACGTCACTAGCACCTCTAGCTGTTACGTCACCGGCCGCTCGGACACGTAACCAACCGCCATCTTTGCCACCAGCCCTCAGTTGCGTCACCAGTCTCATCTACTTCATACGCCTTTGGCTACGATATTTTGACCCCCCCCCCATCTGTGTCACCATTCATCACCCGCGTCACCAACCCTCTGCCACGTAATCAGCTTTTATAGGCGCGCCTTTAGCTTTTAGCGATCACACCAGACCAGCCTGTTCAGACAACTATATCACCATTCCTTAGCCGCATTACTATAGCTCGAACATGTCACTAATCATCAGCTAGGCACGTAACCCGCATCTCACCATCCTCATTGGAACCTAATACCAGTGGCAGTGATCCGTCTGTCTAACCACACGCGCACTAGCTATAATTTGATGTTTAACTATTCACGTATGAAGGTATACGTGAGAGGTTAATTCTTGTGCAACGAAGCATTTCAAAATGTCTCCCGTAGAGGGGAATCGTATTGAAGATCTACCAATATATATATACAGTATATATATATGCAACTTTGGGCATTTACGGAATTAGACATCCCACAGATTTGTGTTAAGCAACGTGTTAAACCCACTTGCGCTCATTGCAACTATCCCGTTTTCCCGGGACAGCAAACAAATCGGAGATACAGTTATATCAGCCCGTTGGAGGATGAACAAAAAATATTAAGCTAAATTCAGTCGTGTATTCTAGTCTAACCTAGTCATACGTGTATAAATCTTTCCAGTTTGTTCAAAATATTATAAAATATGCCATTGCCTATTTATTAATATACGTTAGGTCAATTATGTGTGGCACCCCAATATTTTTAATAATCAGTTTAATTCTATTATAATAGAAGTTACATATGTATGTTAATACGTACGTACACGCGCGCACACCCACGCACGTATATATATATATATATTATCGTTGAATTGCACACGAAGCCTCATTTTATTGCAATATACTTTATAGTACACTACAAAATATACCGTTGCTGAATACTGTGTAAATAAAATATTGAGTATGTTACGATCAATAGTGTTGGCGACTGAAATAATACTGCAGCTAATCGATCACACTTCACATCCCGCCATGGTGGTACGCGAAAATCAAAAGTGCGAGTGAGTAATTATAGCTATATTGATATAGCTATACGTGTCGATCGCTAATTACAGTCTGTAAAACAGCTAGCTGCCCTGTGTTCGTTTCATTTAACAATGTCTGGATACTCGCGTGCATGCTCGTGCATGTGTGTGTGTGTGTGTGTGTGTGTGTGTGTGTGTGTGTGTGTGTGTGTGTGTGTGTGATGTGAGTGTGTGTGTTGTGTGTGTGTGGGTGGTGTGTGTGTGTGTGTGTGTGTGTGTGTGTGTGTGTGTGTGTGTGTGTGTGTGTGTGTGTGTGGTGTGTGTGTGTGTGTGGGTGTGTGTGTGGTGTGTGTGTGTGTGTGTGTGTGTGTGTGTGCGCGAGTGTGTGTGTGTGTGTGTTGTGTGTGTGTGTGTGTGTGTGTGTGTGCGAGTGTGTGCTGTGTGTGTGGGGGGGGCGCGGGGGGGGGGGGGTTGCGCGTGGCGTGTGCGTGTGCGCGCGCGCGCGTGTGTGTGTGTGTGTGTGTAGCGCGTGCGTGTGGTGTGTGTGGTGTGTGTGTAGGCGCGCGTGTTTGTGTGTGTGTGTGTGTAGTGTGTGTGTGTGTGTGTGTGTGTGTGTGTGTGTGTGGTGTGTGGGTGTGTGTGTGTGTGTGTTGTGCATGCGTGCTGTGTGTGTGTGTGTGGGCGCGCGCGCGCGCGTGTGTGTGTGTGTGTGTGTGTGTGTGGTGTGTTGTGTGTGTGTGTGTGCGTGTTTGTGTGTGTGTGTGTGTGTGTGTGTGTGTGTGTGTGTGTGTGTGTGTGTGTGTGTGTGTGTGTGTGTGTGTTGCGCGTGACCATGTTCGTGTGCGGGTGCGACGGTGTGCGTGTATATATATATGTGACGCGGCAATATTTTTACGTTATCTTTATATGGAACGGGGCAATAGTTCGGAAAAGTACAAATTGCACTTGAAACCCCAAGTATTACAAGTCTATAATGTTCTATCATGAAAACACGTGTATACGGTACAACTAGTGCAGATATGTTAATTTATGTTTCTACGCGTTAAACAATTTGCCTTGTTATCGCCTACTACACACCCGGGCCCAAGACACAGGTATGCATTCTATTTGCCCGTACGGTGCCTAACAGGAATAAAAATACGCAGTGGCTACGCGTCCGGTCATCCATTACAAAGCTCAGCACAGATTCCCAAACCCACGTGACGATTAGACCACGCCCCCTTTCAAATCGTTGATTTTACTGGATTTATTATTGCTCCAAAAGTTACAAAAACATATTTTTTTGATAAAATACCTAAAGGTAAGTAATATCAGGGAATTCCCTATTATCTACTTCTGGTAATATTATGGTAAAAACTTATTGTTTATTGTTTTTTACTGAAAAAATATAGTTGGGTTCACATGAGAAATATATTACCGGACGTGTAGCCTGAGAGCTGGGCGTCCAGTAACCCGCGGACGCGCAGCAACGGCCATAAAAATAACCCCTAGCACAAAAAATTGTATAACAACCCTACCCCCTAGGACCCTTGTCCTTTTAGTCAGAGATCGGATAGAGGAGTGCGCGCTAATCCGCTAACAGTCAGTCACTTCTATAACACACATACACTAGTAGCATGCATGAACACACGTAGTATTCTGTAGACTCTCCCCCCCCTCTCTCTCTCTCTCTCTCTCTCTCTCTATATATATATATATATATATATATAATCCACTGGGATATAACAAGTGGGTGACACATTGTATATCATGGGTCAATGCAAAAGGTCAAAATGTAAACAGGGTTAATTTAGTTCACGTCGTGCATAGTAGAAGTTATGCTTGGTTGGTATTAGCGGAATTTTTATCAAGCACCATTATTTTATACTAGCAGAAATTCCTATATTAGGACGATTAGTACTTCCCAGCTCGTACACAGCTAGTGCATAGAAATAGAATAGAAGTGCACACAGTGGTGGCAGCCACTGGCAGCAGCTACAAGATGTGATTATGTTGATGGTGATACTCTCCTATAGAGGGCGCTAAGAGACGCAAAGAGGAAAATTATTGACTGTTTTCAAAGTGAAACGTGAATATAGCAACTTAAACAGGTTCCTAAAAATTGCGTTCATGTTCATATGTACTACTACTAGCTACCAGGACTCATAAGGTAGGTATTATACCGAGTTAATTTCTTGTAATAATTATTTTATATGCGAGAACGGTAGCAGGTCCAGGCGCGGGACTACTCTAACAACATGATCGAGGAAAATGGCGTCGAGTCATATCACTTGACAGTAAAAATGCACAGAACGATGGTCAAAATGAATGGTATGAAGAATATTAAATTAATTATGTATTTTAGTACGTTAATATTAGCCGAGAATGGCTAGTCATGTACGTTTCTGGTGTCACTTGTCCAGATAATCGCGCAGGTGTACGCCTATGATATAAACCAATTGGCGTCCGACGTTGTTGCCGTATCGCACACTGTGGCACTGTGCAATCGCTAAAGTAAAGGTGTTGCACAACAGCAAGGAGCTAAATATTACAATTTGTACAATTGTAATATTTAGCTCTTTGCACAACAGTAGATGGCGTCCATAGGCGGCAGGACTCGCAGCTACTGAGCTAGGGCCTGCATACCTCCCAACTCCCATTGGTTGATACAAATGTAATTAAATTTTAAGTAGCGTTAGGGTTAGGGAACTTAGGGTTACGGATTAGGGTTAGCACTTAGGGTTAGGGTCACAATGCACCATAAAAGTTTTATTAAAACAGGAGTTTCAGGCATGTGATTTGTATCAACCAATGGGATTTGGGAGGTATGCAGGCCCTAGCTGCGAGTGGCGGCAGGCCTGAATTGAATAAGCATCGACCAGAAATTAATTAAAAACACACTGTTACTGCGCTTACACAACATACACTTAAATAACTACAGATTCATGCTTTATGCCCCGCTTGAAACTTTTGCCAGCTCTATGACGCGAATTTTTACAAACTAGTCCGATCACATTTCAAAGACAAAAATGACCAACCGCTCGTTGTGGCTACGCCACCTGACAGAATGTCACGAATACACAACAAGACCAATTTTACTTCTAATGCTTTCTAGACGTCCATGAGGCATCTACCTTGCGTGCATAATGGAAATTATTGCACTCTAATGCCGAATTTCTGCGAAAAAAAATGCATTTTCTAGAGATGATATAGTGCAACGGTGAACAATTTGCAGATGCTTACTGTTGTACACCTCCTTTAATAAGCAGCGAAGATGCGGATCGACTTGAAATTGTAGATGAATAATTTAGAGCCATTCCCTTATATGGGAACCGCATTTCAAATGTGGTATGACTCCAGGAGCAAACTGCATGCAGCGCCCCCTTCCCACACTCAGGATATACCACTGCCACAATGCTAGAACTATTTTTACAGTGGGCGGAGCTCCGGGGAAATCCAGCAAATGGCAAGCCAACGGCCGCGAAGTCGTCGCGGAACAAAACATTAGAAATTTCTATGATTTGCATGTTTGTTGGTGGACAAATTTAGATGTTTTAAGCTGAATACGCAAAAATGTAGCAAAGACAATGTTCGAGAATTAGGTATATTGGCAAGCATCCCGAAAATTCATGATAAATACGTGAACTTAGTTTAGTAAACAGCGTAATGATTTGAAAGTAGTAAATGGGCGCACTATTTCGTATCACTATTTTATCAAATTTCTCATGAAATAATGATCCGACTTTTATTATCTTTGCAGCTTTTATAAGTAAACACCCTATTACATAGGACAGGAGTAACGAGGTCGCTGTAAAACTTATAGTAAAAAAGCGTAAGAAATTCTTACGGAAATCAGCTTGTGGCAGTGGTAGAATTGAGCCAGAGCGAGAGCGCGATCTGTCGTGGAGTTTGCTCCAGGAGCTGAGATATCACTCTCTGAAATAAGACCCCAAAACACAGAAATCAATGGAGATTAATGTTCGCTCCATGCGGTTAAGCGCAGTGTTAGAACGAGGGTTAGGGTGAATTGCAACCAAAAAAGTCAAGATATTTTGATACTGTTAAGTGTTAGAAGTGCCACAAAAGAGTGAAACGAGGATAATTATCTATTTTCTGGTACCAAATGAGTGTAAAATTAGTGTATTTTAATGTAGATGTACGTAAATAACATGTACATATGTACACGGATATGTACATGTTTACATTAAAGCGATTATTGCGAAAATTTCCCAGTGTTTTGACCACTCATGACACCTACCGTTATTGCTTGAGTCACAGCAATTGTCTAGAGTAACAATAAAATGTCTTAGAACCTTCGTATTCACCAAAAACTGCCAGTTTCGAACTACTGGTTTCGAACTAGTTTCGTAAACATTCGTTTTCTGTTATCTTGAACTAGGCGGAAGTGTGGATTAGCTTGTGGCGCCACCACTTATCTGCCATAGACAAAGCATATGGCTCTCTCAAATCATGCACTTGTTTTCAATTAATCACCGACACAAATACAAGTTGACCAATTCTGCCATTAGGCATTGTCGGGACACGATAAAATGCATTGCTGTTACGATGTGTTCATATCCAATTTTCTATGCTATAACTACATAAAATCTTAGTATTTTTAATGTTGGTGTAATCAGTGATATTTTCGCTGTCAGATGAGACTATATTCAGCTACATTTAGTTTTACTGAGCAAAAATCTCGCAATAGTCATTTTAAGATACATGTTTAAATGTCATTTGAACATGCATGTGTGGAAAAACCATGCTATAGGACTTGCATAACTGATTTTCATTAACATAAAACTCAATTATTCGATTTCTTTGGCAGAAAAGCTCTCCTTACCAGGCACAATTAAGGTGTTACACAACAGTAGAGGGCATTCATAGGCGGCAGGCCTGAATAAGCATCGAACAGAAATTAATTAAAAATACTCACACTGTTACTGCGCTTACACAAGATACACTTTATTCATGTTAATTAACTACAGATTCATGCTCTATGCTCCACTCAAAACTTTTGCCAGCTCTATGATGCGAATTTCTGCAAAGTTGTCTGAACACATTTCAAACACCAAAATGACCAACCGCTCGCTGTGGCTACGCCACCTGACGGAATGTCACGAATACACAACAAGACCAATTTTACTTCTAATGCTTTCTAGACATCCACGAGGCATCTACCTTGCGTGCATAATGCAAATTATTGCACTCTAATGCCGAATTTCTGCGAAAAAAATGCAATAAAATGCCTTTTCTAGAGACGATTTAGTGCAACGGTGAACAATTTGCAGACGCTTACTGTTGTACACCTCCTTTAATGAGCAGCGAAGATGGGGATCGACTTGAAATTTTAGATGAATAATTTAGAGCCATTCCCTTATATGGCAACCGAATTTCAAATGTGGTATGACTCCAGGAGCTGAGATATCACTCTCTGAAATAAACCCCCAAAACACAGAAATCAATGGAGATTAATGTTCGCTCCATGCGGTTAAGCGCAGTGTTAGAACGAGGGTTAGGGTGAAATTTGCCAACAAAAAAGCTCTAATATATGCTTTGATCGACTGTTAGTCGGTTAGAAGTGCCACAAAGAGCGAAACCGAGATAATTATCTATTTTCTGTACCACAATGAGTGTAAAATGATAGTCGTATTTTAATGTAGATCACGTAAAATACATGTTACATATGGACAGCGCGATATCGTACATGGTTACAGATTAAGATCAGGGCTGAAAATAACTCGCCGATCCGGCCGATACCGACGGCTTTTTCAGCTCTCGCGCATCAACCACCAAATTCATGAAAATAAAACACTCGGTGATCGCGACTGGAATCCACGCCGAAGGAAATATGCTTTACATGCTATACCTTTCTCCGAATAAGCGATTTTGGAAAAAGATCCTGCAAAAAGAATCATACACTCTGAGCTTTCATAATATTTATCAACTTAGTATACTCAGACATTCAAACTCATTTAAGCTGGTAACGGCCAACGCCTTAGTATGATATACACTCCCAAGCAAGATTGTATACAAGTGTGAGAGTCGCTTGGCAAGGTGCTTAGCAAGTTGCAGCTTGTGTATGTGCCTAAGCAGCAAACTGCGACTCGGGCTAAGTGGCAACATCGCAGTTTAGAGGACGGGTGGTCCACGATTTAATGCGCGCAGTCGAATTGCTGTCTTAAAATTTACAAGTGCCTGCATGAAGACAGTTGGCCCCTATTTAGCCCTGTACGTCTAAAACTACTGCCACAATATGTGAAGTGCCATTAGCAAAAATGTAATTAAAGGTTTCCCAATCCGAGTATAAGCATATTTTTAGTCTATTTGTATCCTCACCTACTACCAATAGCCCAGGAAGAAATGAGCTATCAGTCCATTCGGCTGTTGTCGCCATAAAAACTATCAGATCTGTACCATTACCCTCCCGTAATCTGTTAGGGGATCCTAGAGTCCTATTTTTAGCTCGTCAAAAATAAGACAACTACAACAAAAAAAGTATCTAGACGTCATTAAACAACTTACAATTTCTTATTATAGCAGTACTCAAATTTATACTTAATTTACCATAATAGTTTAACACAGACTTCCTGTAGTCGGAACTCTACGATTTTACGCTTTCTTAGTTCCCTAAAACGTGCTGCCCAAGAAAGAATACATACTGCGCTCCTTAGTCGACTGTGATCACCAACAATACCATTGCTAGCTCTGCGAAAAAAAAAAGTAGCCTGGACAAGCTGAAAAGATGGATCCGGAAAAATAACAAAAGTACCGCCCCCGAAAATTCTTGAAAGAGGATGTGCAGAAAGTAGCCCCCGGAAATATAAACCAAACTTATTCTCTTTCCCTGCTAGCGAGCCCATCTTTACTTAAGCGGACGACGCACAGTGCTCGCCACTAAACCTGAATCCTGACTCCGTGTTATCAGACTAACTATTACATCCAAACACCAGTCTAGCTTAGCCAAAAAAATATGGAACAACCATAATTTTCTCTCCTAGCGTATTGCGCGAGAACAAGCCAAGGTTTTTGCGGTAGTTTGTTCCACTCCACTCTATCTCTTAGAGTCCTTTCAAGAACATGCTAAACGCGGACTGATGCTCCATCTAAAGATTGACAGTCAGTAGATGGTTCAGTTATCTATTCCGCAACGATCTCAGGCATCAGAGCGTTAACAGGGGCCTTGATCGGAACTATGTTACCCGGTCGCCGGACCTGATCCATCGTCGGAGAACGAAAGCCGACAGCAAAATGTGAATAAAGGCGAAGGCTATGATCAATACAACACGAACGAGCAGCATTTCTGAGCAAATGGCTCCCTCACTCAGTTTAAGTGGCTTTATTTATGGAGAGTGCCGTGTCCCCTGACAGTGCAGCTACTCCAGTGTCAACTGAAAGTGAGCACCGCACTCTGGCCGTTCGGTAATGAGAAAGGAGAGTGTCTGAGATTAACATCAGATTAGCACTCAGAAAGTACTAGCAAGCAGTGCAAAATAGTATCGTTAAATGATTATTTAACTGCCTACGCCGCCAAGTATACCCTGTAGTTTCATTTCTTTTTTCTTGCTGTGTCGATGGTTAAACTCACAACTAAACTATTTTAATTCACAATTCGCCCAATTCTTGTTCCTCACTTGCTGTCCATTGTACATGTTGGTAACCAGCATTGTCCGCATTTGACTTCTTTCTGGAGAATCGTGCATGGTGTGCCTTAACACACTTTCATCATTTGCTTGCTGTGAGGCGGCGACAAGCAGAAAGTCAGTGCAAGCGCGCTCACCGGCAAAAACAACTTTTGACCAAGGCGTCCATAAACTTTCTACAAATACCATCGTCCGCTGAAAGGACCATGAAAACACCCAGCTCACCAGAAGCCAGCTTCCTTGATGCATGTGGGCGCACAGAAGAGAGGCTACCTTCTAAGTGCTACTGCCAACCGGTCGCGCCAGAAACCTGTACCACATACTGATATGCTGCGGATCATAACAGAGCCCGACTCGTGCTCAACACTACAAGAAGCCTACCTGCCAGAGACTTGGGCTCCATTGCAATCCTGCATGAAATAGCGGGCGCCGTGGACCCGCTTGCTCAGTATTTCTTTCAAGAGATGCGCACGCCATTGCAGAACGCAGGAAGCCCTACTTCTGACTCTTGAAGCAATGGGCTATTACACTGCGCATATTGCAAAGAGCGTGACAATACGGCCTCCAATTCGTACCACAACCACACTTCCCTGCCACGACGTCTTCGTTGTGTCTCCTCTGTCTATTGCCTGTCAAGCATCCTGCCGGCTCAAACTTGAGGAACGAATGTCAACCGCCTGCCAAGTTCTTGTCTGTACCTCGTTCTGATAGTACAGCATAGTAGTCATCATGCCGAACAACAATATCTATTCCGTCATACTTGCAATCTGATGGCATATCTCACTGTCGTTGTTTATGTATCTTCTTGAAAGTGCCCTCGCTAGGCAGAGGAGCTCGATGCCGTATTACCATGGCATGCCAGGCCATTCCATTAAATGCGTTCACACACGGAACTACCACTGTCAAGTAACTGGACGATATTTTGCGGAAGATTTGCCGTCTTGCGCCAGCGAGCGGTGCAGCTGCTAATGGTTGGAGTAAGGAACCTGGCGCGCCACTCTACCTGAAACAAGAACAGCCATCACTTCGTAAGCCACTCACTGCCAGGACCCCATCCTGTTGGAATCTGAACGCTATAAAAACGGCTAACCCAGGCCTCAGACCATCATCCAACAAACAAGCTGCATTCTACTCTTCGCTCTGACCACATCATATCTGTTTTACCACCCAATTGATCCACTAAATAGACAGATGCTGAGACGTGCCCCAGCGATAAGCACTGCACAGGATGCAGTCTTCGTCCTATCTTCCAACAAGCCGCGATAGGGGGCACCCGAGATCTCCACACCAGCAAGCTGCCGCCATTGAGCCATACTCTCAGATGTACAAACCTGCTTAGTTTCTTCATCTGCACCCAGTTGAAAATGCGAACAACAACACAGAGATAATTGGCGTAAGCAACTTACACGGCCGCAGCCAATATCTGAAGGCATACCTAGCACACTTCAAACCAAGCGTTGTGCTCCTCTTCAGTCTGTATGTGCCACTCTCCTCTTCAGACTGTTAAACTGTCCTTCTCCGAACTCATCTCTATCTTGCACGAGTAGGGGCACAGACATAAGTCGTTGCATTCAATGCAGTCGATTTGCAGCACATCCGTAATGCTTCACCAAATATAACGAACAGCAGACATAGCGCCCAAACCTGAAAGCATGCAGTACAAGTCATCTGACTGGATGCAAAGACAACCCCTGCATCCGACCAGCAGCAGACATCAGAGGTTCTATTCAAGTCTGCAAACACGACCAAAGCATTGCGAACTTGGGTACATGGTTATCCTCTTTTTACACGGTGAACTCTGTGAGCCGGGAACAGACGGTTTCCCGCATAATTCGAAACATGTCGCCAAAACCATCTCTCACGCTCAATTTTGACACTCAATCGATCGGCCACTAGGACTCTGAAGGGGTGAACGCAAGCTATGGCGATGCTCGCTCTGCTGGGGATGATATCCCGCTCTGGGCCCATCACCAGGACAGTTTTGGAAGGCCCGGCATCGGTACAAACTGAACAACGTACATCGCTAAGCAGTTGGACACCGATTCAAATCTCTACCTGTACAGAGAAAGCGTACAGTGATGAACGTCGCGCCGTCCAACAAGGCACACATCGGCCGGCAGACCATTCTAGCAGCAAACCCAAGAAGCCAAGAACTCTTGCTGCTGTGCGATGCAATCTCCTTGCTCCGTCCTTCGCCGTTACTACTATGCTGTAGAGTCTTGAGAGAGGTTCTTCTCCTCAACCATGAAGAATAAAGTCTCCATTGGAACGAAGCAGACTATTAGGATCCAACTTAAATGCAGCGCTGATAGAATCTTCTCTGATTCTCCTGGCTGAGTAAGGTGCGCTCGGTCTGCATCCGTCTACATGCAGTTGGCACTGTGGAAGCAGCATGCAGAAGACGAAAGGCCTTTACTGTCACAGACCGTAGGGCCTCATCTTCCACTAAACCTGCCCCACATGCTTGAAGATGATGCTGAACGAGCACACGTCCTGCCATAAGATTACCGTAGCATGACGATGACTGCCTTATTTACATATTCATAGAACGGTCTGTGCAAGCACTCAGACTCAGGACTGAGAAAGATCATAAAGAAATAAATCAAATTCTAACCTTTCCCTGACCTTGTGTTCGTTCTACTCTTCTGCTCGGTTCATCACCTCGTATCACCGCGCTTGAAAACAGGAACATATTGCCAATGTATAAAAATCTATAACGTCGATGCGTTTCGTGCAGCGCATTCCACCCAAAAGTGTGCCAGGATCTACGCAATATCTGCTAACATTCGGTGATCCCTGCCCAGATCACCATGTTTAGACAAAGTGCATTTTCAACCCTGCTAAGTACATGTTCTAAATTCATCCCTTGAACATGCATGTGTTCAAAAACCAGCTACTACGGACCTTACCGGACCACCCCCTAACTGATTATTCATTCGAATAAACACTGTCACAGTCCACTTCGTATTTCTTTGGCGTATATAAAAGCTTGGCATCCTACCAGCGGAGTTCCAAGGTCCGGGTCGCACAACAGTAGAGGCGTTCGATACCGCGGCAGGCCTAATAAGCATCGAACAAAAATTACATTAAAATACTCCACCACTGTTAGCTGCGCCTTACACAAATCATACACTTTATTTGTTTCAAATCAACTACAGATCCCATGCTCCCTCATGCCTCTGCTGCCTCCCAACACTCTCCTCCAGCCTCTATGATGCGAATCTTCTTGCCAAAAGTTGTCTGGACACCATCTTCAAAACCAAAAAGACCAATGGCCGCGGCCCGTGCAGCTACGCCACCCTGACGGAATGTCACTGAATACACAACAAGACCAGATGTTTACTATCTAATCGCCTTTCATAGACGTCCACAAGCCATTCAACTTGCGTGCATCAATGCAAGACTTATTAGCACCCTCTACTCTCTCATCGTAGTGCCCCGAGATTACTGCCGAACAAAAGGCCAAAAAGGCCTTTCTAGAGCACAAAATTACCAGTACAAAACCCGCGTATAAGTCAACATATGATTTTTCCCAAGTTAGATCCTCAACAATGTCTATATACTAAATGGTGCTTATCCTGAAAAATTAGTGACTCAAAGGGCCCTTCTTCAATAGCGTTCTTAATTGCTTTCTCACTTTTAATATCCTACTAGCTGAAACCCGCGCTACGCGCGGGCCTTAGTGACTGTGATGCATGTGTTACCAGTACAGTAGTGTTCATCGTGCTTATAAGGTTATATGGAGACGCGTTTAATTGTTGCACATTGTTTTTATATAACGAACAATTTTTATTTCAGGCGAATTGTGTTCTTCATCTCTGATATGCAATTTTGTGACCGCATTTCGCCTGCAGTCGTTCTAATCGACGTCGCCTTCTTTCATGCCGGCCCCGTTATTTACTGTATTATGTAAATAATCGCCTAGTACTGCCTGTCTCAACTAACAATGCCAGGGTAGCTGGGCATTGTTATTGCTTGACCCAGCATTTTGCATTTGGCACTGGCAATTGTGTACTTCCCATCGCATACTTGTTGAGCTCATCGTTCTTATATTTACCTGCTGTTTCTTTTTAAGTCTTCATCTGCCATCCTGGAAAACTCTAGCACCTACTTAAAATCTTAGCCCTTAAAACAGTTCTTATCGTAATAAGGCCAGGTCTAAATGGGAAATTTTAGCCTAACATGTTCTTAAAATCTATGTTCTTATACGCGGGTTTTTACTGTAGTGCAACAGTGAACAATTTGCGGAGGCTTACTGTTGTCTGCCTCCTAAAATAAATTCTATGTCGTCCACTTGTTATTATGAGATCTATATGGAAGACCAGTGTTAGAACATTTTATGAGCTAAATAATAAATTAAGAGAATTTTTCCTTTTGTATGAGAATTAGACAAATTTCCAGTAGAAAAAGTCCATTGCCATTGGAAAAGTGGAAATTTAAAACTTGGTTGAACGAACAAACTGAAACCAGCTGAACTCATTTTGACGGTTCTTTGGCCTCACCTGTGTTTGCCTCACTATCAAAGAAGGTATACAATATGACGGGACAGCTGACTAAAATGTTATGCCAAAGAGCAGCAATACTAGCGCTGACAAATACTAGACGCAATACTAGACTGGTAAAGGGTTGCAGCTATGAAGTGTGGTTGGCATTGAAAACATACAGAGACATCAGTTGTCTGCTAAGAAAAGTGCCGATCTGTGGTGTTCTGTGCTGATCTGTGGTGTTCTGTGGTGTTCTGTGCCGAGCAGGACCAACCACAGAAAGAGCATCAACAAACATGATATGGCGCACCGAACAAGCCACCCACACTGTCAAGCGCAGCCAAGGATACCTACTACTACTACTAGTTTTTGCGAATGGAATTTTCAAGAGTTCTAGCTCTTTCCATCAGGAAATAAAAAAATGGAGCGCATAGATACAGCAAAAGGATATAATTATTTGACTTGCTCAATGGCGCTCGTAGGGTCTATGTCCCCCTGACCTCTGTTTGACCTGGCTCGTTTAGCTATTTCTGACTAACCCTAACCCTAACTCTAACCCTAACCCTAACCCTATATATATTATATGTTATATATATATATATATTAGTCAGAAATAGCTAAACGAGCCAGGTCAAACAGAGGTCAGGGTGACATAGACGTACCTTATCTGCCTCAATGGCTGGTTTGTATGCACCGTATCATGACAACTCCCAAGTAATTCCCCATCTTATTCTTAATGAAAGGATAGACAAGGCAAACCACATTAGTGGTGAATTATTGGTATGGAGATCTGAAGCCGAGATTACCGCCAGGGCCGGTAGACAGTGCAATATATGCAAACTAAAAAAAAATGACAGAAAATTAATACAAATATACATCTCATAAAATTGTCTCCATAGTGATGTAGCGACAACGCACATACACTTGTACATGCATGCAGGCATGCACGCACACAAATGGCATGGACAGGAATTTAAAGCGTTTCATTACTTAACTTGCTCGCTCGATTGATGGAGAATAATAAAAACATTACCAACTATAGTCGCGGCTATGATCTAGGCTTGTAATACTATGTTTAAATATATTTTTAAGGGTTAAATTATCAATATTAATTGTACACTACTACAGTACAAAACGTAGTACTTATAGTCTACATAATGCGTAATGCGTAATGCTACATTTTCAGACTTCAAATGGCCGAGGAAGAAGAGCAGATGTTTTTGACGAGACAAGAGGTTGTCTACACAAGACAAGACCAGCCTGGAGTATACTATATTGCAGCCAGCAAACCAGAGGATACGTGCTCGACCCAGCTTACGGACATTTCCTTACCTCGGTCATCCAGTGGATTTTCTGAGCTACCTCTTTCGGCAGTAGCAAGTGAGCATTCTGATTTCGTCTGCACTGAAAGCAATGATGATGCTGTTGACCAAATTGTCAACATGGCAGAACAACAAAATGAGGCAAGTACACAGTAATCAACTTTTTCAGACAACTCGCTTTTGTGAGTTGTGTACATACATGGAACTATTTTGTCAACAGACAAATGCAGCTGAGCAATTTCTAAACTTGATTGTTCAATAATTGGTTCATATCCATCTTTGGTCATTAATTGTCATTTCATAAAGTTGCATAACGTTTAAAATGGTTTCACAGTCAAATAGATTGTTAGCAGCTTTCAAAAGTCAAATATGAAGAATAGTGTTTACTCCTTGTTTGTCATATTCACATGTCTTTCGGGCACTGTGTGTAAACAAATGAATTGGAGCATAAGAAATAACATGGATACTGACAGGTATCGGCCGTGACGCTGGAAGAAGCGGCAGCATCTATTCTTGAAGGCAATATCGATGCTTTAGATGAGGAACCAGGGGAAAATCAATTGTCAGCAGATGGAGACCTGCAGATGTCAAACACGATCCCTAACAATACTGGCGAGCACACACACGAGGTAAATACTGTATACATATAATCAGGCATTAAAATATGTTATTGGTGCAGAAAACACTGCTAAGAAACCATATTGAAAATAACCATTCATCACCTTTCTGTATTATGTTACGTTAATTATGTTCTATGTTTGTGCCACATGCTAATTTGTTAAAGTTTAATGTCAGTGAAACATAAAGGAAACTGTGTGTTGAGAATAAAATTATAAAATAGTGTAATAAGGGTGCTCTTAGAAAATTCATTTCTATATTTCAGCATGAGGTGGAGAACCAAAAGGAAGAAAATGTGACAGTTGCTGAAGTAGATGTATCCAACCCCATTGAGCTATCACATAACATAATTGTCACCATCAATGGGAAGAAATGCATCCTACAGGTACCTAACTCTACATGTATATGAATGAACCCACAGTGGTTACTATCTACAATGTAGTAGATAATGTTAGTAAAGGTTTTATGTGAGGGGTTGTATTATATTTGTCTTATCTTACCCTGACACCTGATGTGTATACTTACACCTGTGAAACCCATTGATTGTTTGCTACATGTCGAACAGTTGACTAAATGCTAGAGCAGAGAAATTGGAGTTGACTAGTTAGTTACAACAGCCATCAAGACGAAAATGTGGATCCATCGAGAAAATATTCAGAGATGTGTGAATTCAGCACTAGTATGGCATCGATTTCTCAAGTTTCTATTGCTTCCGTGTTAATGCACCAGGTGTGCGACCATTAAAACCAGCATTTCCTATCCGCCTCTCGCCTGTGTTGTCGATTCCAGTACAGAGTTTCAATTTCAGCAGGATGCGGCGACAGGCGCGATGGTTGGGTACCCGCTCCGGATGGAGGGAGAAGCGCCAAAGCGTAGGAGAGGTCGACCGCGAAAGGTACGACCTGAGCCGGGAACCGTCGAGGCACCCACCGACGCAAGCAAAGGGAAGAAGCCGAGCGAGGAATGGGAGAACGAAAAGGAGCAAGGGAACAAGTCAGGAGAGGAAAAAGTACCGGAGGAGGAGAAGGAAGAGGAGAAGGCGGCGCAGGGCCTGCTGGAGCTGCGTCATTCGTCGGGACTCACCGTGAAGAGAAGCAGCCGGAGAAGGAAGCCGGCGAGAAAGTTTGAGAGTACGTGCGCTGAACGCGAGCCGTGCTGCGCACTCGCGTCGCGACGAGTCAGCTTTCCCCCGAACTCCCGATTTACACCGATCATATCTTTTAGTCTAAATACATATCGTAACCGAAAAATTATAAAAAATATGCAAATAGGGAAAAATTATCATAAAAAATATTAATTAACAGAAAAATATCGTAGGTCGTGCCGATTTTATGATTGGCATGATCGAGGAAATCGAGTAAGATGTCGTACCAGGGTTCTCCAAGAGCACTTCTAGCCTGGCGGCCCGCCAGGCTATCGTCGAGCCCCTATGTTCGCTCCATGCGGTTAAGCGCAGTGTTAGAACGAGGGTTAGGGTGAATTGCAACCAAAAAAGTTAAGATATTTTGATACTGTTAGTGTTAGAAGTGCCACAAAAGAGCGAAACGAGGATAATTATCTATTTTCTGGTACCAAATGAGTGTAAAATGAGTGTATTTTAATGTAGATACGTAAATAACATGTACATATGGACACGGATATGTACATGTTTACATTAAGATCAGGGTTGAAAATAACTCGCCGATCCGGTGATCCGACGGCTTTTTCAGCTTCGGATCAACACCGGATCATGAAAAATAAAACATCGGTGATCCGACTGGATCACCGAAAAATATTTACATGCTATACCTTTCTCCGATAAGCGATTTTGAAAAAGATCGCAAAAAGAATCATTACATCTAGCTTTCATAAGTATTTTGAACCTTAGTTATACTTCAGAAGCATAACTCATTTAGCTGATAAGGCAACGCTTAGTGATGATAACACTCCCAAGCAAGATTGATACAATGTGTGAGAGGTGCTTGCAAGGTGCTTGCAAGTTGCAGCTTGTGTATGTGCTAAGCAGCAAACTGGACTCGGCTAAGTGGCAGACATCGCAGTTTAGGGGGAGGGTGGCAGTTTTAATGGCGAGCGTGAAGCGGTTAAAATTTATAAGTGCTGATGAAGACAGGTTGTATTTGTACGTTAAAACTATTGCACAATATTGAAGTGCCATAGCAAAAATGCTAATTTAAAGTTTCAAAGTATAACATATTTTTTAGTTATTTGTACCCACACAGGCCCGTAGCCAGCTTTGTATTGGGGGGGGTTCGTTTTTCAATGTTTGATGTGATTTACTTTACACCTGTGAAGACCCATTGATTGTTTGCACAGTCGAAACATTTGACTAAGATGCTAGAGGCAGAGAAATTGAGTTGACTTGAGTTTAGTATACAAACAGCCATCAAGACGAAATTGTGACCATCGAGAAAATATTCAGAAGATGTGTGAATTCAGCAACAGTATGGCTATCGGGATTCTCAAGTTTCTATTGCTTCCGTGTTTAACTGGCACCCATTGGTAGTGGCGACGCATTAACACCAGCATTCCTATTTCCGCTCTCCCATGTGTTTGTCGATTCCAGTACAGAGTTTCAAAATTTCAAAGCCAGGATGCGGCGACAGTGCGCGCGATGGTTGGGTACCCGCTCCGGATTGGAGGGAGAAGGCCAAAGCGTAGGAGAGTCGAGCCGCGAAAGTACGACTGAGCGGGAAGCCGTCGACGGCACCACCGA
Organism: Priapulus caudatus; assembly: GCF_000485595.1. Lineage (NCBI taxonomy): Eukaryota > Metazoa > Priapulida > Priapulimorpha > Priapulimorphida > Priapulidae > Priapulus > Priapulus caudatus. The sequence continues at coordinate 78,289 of NW_014577277.1, read as the reverse complement.
CGCAAGCAAAGGGAAGAAGCCGAGCGAGGAAATGTGGAGAACGAAAAGCAAAGCAAGGGAACAAGTCAGCGAGAGGAAAAAGTACCGGAGGGAGGAGCAAGGAAGAGGACGATGAGCCGGCGCTAAGGCCTGCTGGGCTGCGTCATCGTCCGGTCGGACTCACCCGTAAAAGAGAAGCAGCCGGAAGACAGGAAGCGGCGAGAAAGTTGAAGAGTAAAACGTGGCGCTGAACCGCGAGCCGTGTCTGCGCACCGCGTCGCGAGACGAGTCAGCTTTCCCCGAAACTCCCGATTTACACCGATCTATTTTTTATCTAAATACATATCCGTAACCGAAAAATTATAAAAATATGCAAAAGGGAAAAATTTCAATAAAAATAATTAATTAATTAAACGAAAAATATCAGTAGGTCGTCGCCTGATTTTAATGATATGGCGATTGAATCGAGGAAATTCGAGTAAGACTGCGCGTACCAAGGGTTCCTCCAAGAGCACTTCTAGGCTGCGGCCCCGCCAGGGCCATCGCTCGA
>NW_014577277.1:57973-74315 GCF_000485595.1 Priapulus caudatus | reverse complement strand
GGCAATTTGGCTCGGCAGGGTCGTGTACAGGATTTGTACCAGGGGGGTCTAACCGTAACCGAAGTTGCTAGCACGCGAAGGGGGGGTCTGGGGGCCCTCCCCCAGAATTTTTTTAAAATTACACCCCTCAGATGCGTTTTCTGCGCGAGCAAGGTGGGGTCGGACTCCCTGTACACGCCCTGCTCGGGCGCGAAGCGACCAGGCGAGGGAGCCAAGCGACCAAGCGGGGGGAGGGTGCGGGAGGGGTGTTCACTGTTCACGCTCCCGCACGATGGAGATTTTGCAATTATTACACTAAAATAGAGCGACCTGAGGTGAAATTCTTGCAAATTTTCAAAATTTTTTTTTTTACTTGGGGCCGGGGGGGGTTCGTTCGAACCCCCGAACCCCCCTGGCTACGGGCCCGCCCCACACTACCAATAGCCAGTAGAAATGAGTAGTCCATTTCTGCCCGCCATAAAAACTATCGGATTGTACCATTACCCTGGTAATTGTAGGGGTGATTAGAGTTATTTTTTAGTGTCAAAAATAAAAACTACAACAAAAATATCTAGACGTCATTAAACAACTTACATTTTATTTAGTATATCAAATTTATATTAATACCATATATTTATCACGGACTTCTGTAGTGGGAACTTAGATTTACGGCTTTCTTAGTTTCTAAAACGTGTGAAGAAAGAATAAACTGGCTCTTAGTCGACGTTGCTACCAGCATAATTGCTAGCTCTGGAAAAAAAAGTAGCCCTGGAAAGTGGAAAAAGAGATCCGGAAAATGAAAAAGTAGCCCCGCAAAATTTTGAGGGATGTGCAAAAAGAGCCCCGGAAATAAAAAAATTAATTTTTTCCCTGCTAGCGATGCCATTTTACAAGCAGGACGAGGCAAGTGCCGCACTAACTGAATCCTGATTCCGTGTTATCAGAGCTAATAGTTAGGCATCCAAACACCAGTCAGTTAGCCAAAAAAAATAAACAAATAATTTTTCTTCCGAGCTGTTGGCGGAACAAGCCGAAGTGTTTTGCGTAGTTTTGTTCCATCCACTCTCTTATAGTCTTTCAGACATGCTATAACGGACTGATGTCCATCTATAAGAGTTGAAGTCAGAATGTGTTCAGTTACTATTGGCAACGTAATCATGGATAAGCGTAGGGCTTTGGAATTATTTTTACCGGTGCGACTGATCCACGTGAGAAAGAACGACAGCAAAAATGTGAAAAAGGGAAAGAGTATGATCAATACAAAACGAACGAGAGCATTTCTGAGCAAATGGCTCACTCAGTTTAAGTGGCTTTATTATGGTAGAGTTGCCGGTGCCTGACAGTGGCAGCACTTCCAAGTCAACTGAATGTACACCGACCGTTGGCGTTTGTAATGATGAAGAAGGGTGAGATTAATAGATTAGCACTCAGAAAGTATAGCAAGCATGCAAAATAGTATGTAAATGTATTTATTAACTGCTCTAGTGCGCTAAGTTATGTATTCATTTCTTTTTTTGTGTGGTAAATAAACTAAACTATTTAATTCACAATTTTGCAATTCTTGTCTCACTCTGTATTGTATATGTGTGGTAACCAGCATTGTTCGATTTGACTTTTTCTTAGAATGTGATGGTGTGCTTAACATGTCATCATTTCTTGCCGGATGGGGACAAGCAGAAAGTCATGCAGCGTAGCGGCAAAAACAACTTTTTACAAGGGTCCATAAACTTTCAAATACATGTGCTGAAAGACCATGAAGAAACAGCCACTCACCAGAAAGCAGCTTCCTGATGCTTGTGGCTGACAGAAGAGGGGCTACCTCTAAGTGTCTAACTGCAACTGCGCCAGAATGTACATAGTGAATGTAGTACTAGTACTAGTAGCGACTGTGCTCAAACTAAAGAGCTACCTGCAGAGACTGCATGGCAATGCTGCATGAAAAATCAAGCGCGTGTGTCAGTATTCTCTTCAAGAATGCGCATGCCATTGCAAAGCAGGGGCGTCCATATTCTGATTTTGAATGGCTATGTAAACTGATATTGCCAAAGGAGTTGACATAGGCTCAACGTACCACAACCACACTTCCTGCACGACGTTTGTTCTCTTCATTGCTGAAGATCTGCGGCTAAAACTTGAGGAAGAAGTGCAAGCTGCAATGTTCTTTTCTGTCCCGTTGATGATAGTACAGATAGTAGTATCAGCGAACAACAAATTATTTACGTTCAATATGCAATTGATGCATATCTCATGTTTGTTTTGTATCTCTTGAAAGTGTAGAGAGAGCTGATGCTATTACATTGCATGCAGCCATCCATAATGCTTTCAACAGGGAACTACATGTAAGTAATGAGATATTTTGTCGGAAGATTGTTGGCTTTGCGAGCGATGGTGCAGCTGTAATGGTTGGAGTAAGGAATGGCGTTGCCACTCTACTGAAACAAGAACAGCCATCACTTGTAAGCACTCACTGCATGGCCCATCGTGTTGAATTAGCTATTAAAACGGCTAACCAGGCTCAGCCATATCAACAACAAGTGGATTCACTCCTGCTGACAATATATCTGTTTTACCACCAAGTCCACTAAAAAAGACAGATGCTGAGACGTGCAGCTGAAGCTGAGGGATGCAAGTTTCTTATTCCAACAAGGGTAGGGGGCACCCGATGGATCTCACACACAAAGCTGGCCCTTGAGCATACTCTTCAGATGTACAAACCTCTAGTTCTTCATCTGCAGCAGTTGAAGAATGGGACAACAACACAGAAATTGGCTAAGCAAAAGGCTGCAGCAATATTGAAATTACTAGACACTTCCAAGTTTGTGCTGTATGCGCACTTCCTCTTAGACTGTTTAAATGTCCTTTCCGAACTATCTCTTATCTTGCAGAGTAGGGGCACAGACATAAGTGTTGCATTCAATGCAGTTGATGCAGCAATCGTAATGCTTCAAAAATATAAAACAAGAGATGGTCCCAAACTGAAAGATGCATACAAGATGATGGATGAGACAACTGCACCGACAGCAGCAGAGATAGAGGTATTCAAGTCTGCAAAAGCAAAGCATGTGGATGTACTTTTAAGTGAACTGGAAAGGAGGTTTCCCATTAATGGAAACATGTTGCAAAACATTTCACTCATTTTGTACATCAAGCATGGGAGCCCCGCCATCCTAAAATGCACCCGCCACTCTAAATATCATAGCCGCCATGCTAAATATCATAGCCCCCGGACCCCCTAGCACGCAAACCGCCTTCGGCGATTTGCAACTAGGACCGTAAAGGCAGCACCCGCCATGCTATAATGAAAAAGCTTGGAGAACCCTGCGTACACGCCTTTTCTTGATTGCAATTGCATCGCATTCTGAAATTGAATTGCATCAGTAACATTTCTGTTGCTCGCCTCTCTTCTTTCTTCTCTGTTCTTGTCCTGAAATGATGAGACTAGATTATTATCTGCCATGCGGCTGATCATGCTTCGTTTTGTCCAGCAGACATTTACGATAAGAAGCTGTCGCAGTTGTCTGACCTGGAGCTAAGCTCGAGCAGCGGGGAGGAGGACTATGATGAAAATGACAAGGATGTAGTGCTGCCCAACCTGGCACCTAACTTTCCCGGAATGAAGCGCAAGAGGGGACGTCCGGCCAAGCATTCCAAATCTGCCCGGCCAACTGTGCCGTTCAACGACCTAGGTGGTCTACTGATGCCGTGTAAGTGTTTTCAATACCTTGTTAAATATATATAAACATAGTTCATTGTCAATAGTTTATAGTTCGATGCAATGCATCCTAATAGAGTGCTCCAGTGCAAGGCTTCTAAAGTAGTTTGGTGTAACTTAGAGCGTAATCGGATGAAATCGGTGTATGAATTAAGGAAGCCCGTAGCTGTTTGCCTATTTAGCTGTTGTAGCTCACTTCTAAATGCCTGATGTCTCTTGTTTCAGTAAAGAGGAAGAGAGGCAGACCTAAGAGAAGTGGGCCACCTCCTCCTCCAACTGTACAGGCGATAATGCTGAAAGGAGCTGATGGTCAGACAATCTTGATGACCCTACCCCAGCAGCAACCCAGCGGACGCACCTTATTGTACGAGGGACAGACAGGTTTGTAACACGTTGATAGACTCCAAGCATCCACGAATGTATTAGGATGACTTTCGACTTGCAAGATCAGACCACGGTCACCACGCACCCATTGGTTAAGTCGACAATGATCGCCATTTGTTAGTACAGCCGTAACTCTGGGCGCGCGGCAGTGCGAAGGCTACACTGATTGCTGTGCTGTGATTGATTTCAGAGAAAATTCCTGTGATTTAGTATGACTTTCGAATTGCAAGATCAGACCACGCACCCATAGGTTAAGTCGAAAAACGGTCGCGATTTCTTAGTACAGCCGTAACTCTGGGCGCGCGGCACTGCGAAGGCTACACTGATTGCTGTGGTGTGATTGATTTCAGAGAAAATTCATGTGGTTTAGTATGACTTTCGAATTGCAAGATTAGACCACGCACCCATAGGTTAAGTCGAAAACGGTCGCGATTTTTTAGTACAGCCGTAACTCTGGGTGCGCGGCACTGCGAAGGCTACACTGATTGCTATGGTGTGATTGATTTCAGAGAAAATTCCTGTGATGATTCAGCAAGACACGGCGGCGGCGGCGCACACAGAAGATGAGCTTGCTGCAAGTGCCCTTATTCAGGAAGGTGAGGAACTGTTGCCGGAACAACGGGAATATGTTCAGAATCATGCCCTTATATAGTTATAAAGAGAGGATCTACGATTGGATGTTGAACGTTGCCAAACATGAGCAGCCCTTCAGTCTCGATTCAACTGCACGATTCCGTCCTGGCCGCACTGTTGAGGTCTAAGAGTTTTGACAGAGTAAATAAGAAGTTTTGAAATGAGGTCGGAATTTTAAAATTCCTGTGGTGATAAGCAATTTGTCGTAATATTCAGCGTTCGTCCCTCAACTTATTAATAATTCATCTGTTGTTCTTTGCTCGTAACAAATGAATGTTTATGACAAACAAAATCGTGACATAATGTTAGAAGCGATAGTTGATCTGTTTGTGATCTTACATGCAAATTTTGTAATTGTTCCTATAGGTGCAGCGGCGACAGACACCACCCCTCTTGTGGACGATGGCCAGTCTCAGTTGATGAGCGTAGTTGCGGGGCCTGCTGTGACGTCTCTGCTTACAGGTAAGCAGGGGTAGAAATTAACTTTTGAACACGGGAGTGCAACGGACTCCCTACCCTCAAAAAGAGGGAGTCCACAGCCAATTGAGGGAGTCCCCAGTCTGACGTTCAAAATTAAAGATGTTAACAATAACGAATGTGCTTATTTTTAAGATCAATGCGGTTGCACGTCTGCCAAATTTTCTTTGGACATTAGCTGAAAAAATACGGTAATTCCGCGAGGCTGTGCTCTAGAACGAACTATAGTTATTAGTTAGTATGGCAGAATTTTCAGGGAGTCACACGGACTCCTGCATATGTCAAATCAGAGAGTCCGACAGTAAATCAGGAAGTATTTGACTCCGGACTCCCGTTAATTTCGCACCCTGGGTAAGCATGACTGTTGCACTGTGCTCACTGAGTTTCTTAATGCAACCGGGTGCAACCTACAGCAGCGGTATGACCCACTGGTAGGAGAGATCAGTAGCTGACTATGAATTCCTGTTTTACCTGTTGGCTAAACATGTAACTTCCATGTTCGCAAACACTATCTGCGAAGATGTAACACATTGTTGGCTTTTTAGTGTTCATTGTCGGCTATAGGCGCGGAATTATGAGATAATTGCTTAATACAGATGCTAAACTAAGTTGATGTGAAAGTTGATAAAATGTGCAAATCTAAAACCATCATTAGTTTGTTAATCTGAACCCATTTTGTTCACACTAGTTTCTACTGCCTGCATATGCATGATAAATGTTTCAACGGCAAGGACTGATTGAACGATCAGTTTGTAACGTTAAAAATAATTGTGCAATTAAAGGCTCCATTTTTTGTTTTGTTAGATAGTCTTTTCTTTCTCAAGCATATATTTTGACACAGAATGTAATTTTCTAGAGGGTGCTGCTAAACCTGCCACAGCCAAGGGCAGAGGGCGACCACCCAAGGTCGCAAAATCAGTAGTGCAAGAAGGACAAGCTACTCTAGTCCCAATTCGTGCAGACCTTCTTCCTGGTCTTGCTCCAGCTGTAAACTCCGAACCAATCAAACTTGGTAGGCATTGGTCGTATGCCCAATATATTCTTGTTTTGTATTAGTAAGTGTTTCGTTGACCATTTAAGTTACAGAGATATGACTATCAAGCCTGTGTATATTTTTTACTTCTAAATACCTTTTTGAAAAAATTTGCATTAGACTGATTAGAAATAATCAATAGTATTTTTATTAGTTGTATATAATATTTTATCGTAGTTAGTAATTATTTTTGTGTTAAAATACCACCCAGTAAGAGTTTGTTGAATGTCAATTGTTTTGGTTTTAGAAAAATAGGCATGCAGCCAGCTGACATGCTTCCTGTTTTGTATTGGCTGACTAAACTTGACCTGTTGTTGTTCTTGACGGGTTCTTGTTGATATATAAAGAAACAGCTAGCCTTGACCGCACGGTACGATGTGTCTGCTGAGCGACTAGTGAATGAGTTTGCATTTCGCAGGGCTGAAGACCTCTGAGAGTTCCATCGAGAAGCTAAAGTGCTGCAAGTGTGGCTTCCAGGCTTACTACCAGCAGCAATACCAGGAGCACATCGTCACGCACCAGGGAGACGTGCACAAGTGCAAGTGCTGCAACTTTCACACGTTCGAGAGTGAAGAGTTGCTTCTTCACTTCATGGTGAGCAGACAACCGCTGCTGCGACGAAATCTTCTTCCGCCTCCATTCCTCCTTTTTTTCTCCTCTGCCATTGCTTCACGTTGTCTTGTGTTCCTGCCAAGGGTAAAGTGCAGGAGAGTTCTTGATATCTGACCACGGTAATTTTTCGCCGAGCATTGTTAGGAAGGAACTGTCTGTTGGTGTTAAGTGGGAATCCCCCCCCCACAAACCAGACCATTATAGTCTTAGCAACAGACTATGTGAGCATAGTTATAAGGAAGGAACTGTCTGCTAGTGTTTAGCGGGAATTCCCCCGCCACAAACCAGACCGTTATAGTCTTGGCAACAACAACACCTGCGCAGATGCACTCGTTCAAGCTCAGCTCAACTGCAATCTTTGTGCGGCATAGCGGGGGATCGGATAAAATGTGACATTTTTGAGCGATGCGACGGTATAATTTTTCTATTTAATGTTTTACAGGCAAATCATCCAAAGTGCATCTGCCCGCTGTGTAACTTTATGGCAGAGTACGCCTACATTATCAGGCGGCACATGTTTAGACACAGCCGGGCCGAGGCCGAATGCGAAATCTGTGGCAAGAAGTATAAGGTGCGTGTGTGCACTCTCCGTGTTGCGTGCCACTATTGCTTTACGATGTGTTGTACTACCTGATTAATTTTAGTTACAGAAAATTATGGTTGAATTGTGTTCGTGACTATGCAGACTTGAAGAGTGTGTCGCTATCTCATGATGTACTCGTGTTCCTTTCGTTGTTTGGTACTAATTCTCTTCTTTACACATTGCGATTGCATTTTTTTGCTGTGATTGTAGGACCAGTACATTCTGAAAATGCACGTCAAGCTAGTACACATGCCAGCAGACGTACTGTTTGAATGCACCATCTGTGGCAAGAAGTTCAACAGAAAAGCTCACCTCAAGCGACACATTCGCACGCACGACCCCGACAAACCGTACAAGTGTCCATCGTGTGACTACCGGTAAGCTAACCAGTAGATCTCATTAAAAAAGGCTGGCAGTGGCTAATGACTGACCTTTCCAGTGAAATGGGCATTGGTGTGCTTGTCTGATTGGTCTGTTTATCTGACCCTTCAGACGAACGGTCAACCTATGGCTTTATCTGAACGTCAAATTCTCTTTCTTCTTTTGCTTTCTCTTCTCTATAGAACCATCTAGCTGGCCAATTATGTCGTAGAATAGTTGAGCTGCTGATTGATTCATTATGTTGTAGAAATGGCAAGCTAATAACAACCCTTTACACAGCATTCACTGCCTCCTGTCAAAGTTTATGAAGCAAAGAGCCAGTATTCCAGTTTACTCATTGTCTGTTCAGGTCATGCTCTTCAGTTTCTTATTTAATTTACTATTGCATGTGTGAGCACGAATTTTTAGTGTTGAGCCATTTGTATTTTAAATATGTTCCAGTGGTTGTGAGAGGTCAGATGTGACAAAGCATTTACTGATCCACGACAACCCAAAATTCAACTGTGAACTTTGCGGCAAGAACTTTCGTCACTTCAAGAACTTGGATCTGCATATGAAAAGGTTTGGGAACAATGGCTTAGAGAAGGAGTGGTTTTAGTAAAAGGGGTCTTCTTAGTACACAATAAAAGATGAGATTGGTATTCTTTCAACTTTCAGTACGTGTGCATTCCCAATGAATTTTTGTAATAAATTCCCAACTAATAAAAAAGGTTTCATCAAAGATATTTAAATAATAAACAACATCTATATATACATATATATATATATTTATATATATTAATAAATGTTTTTCAGCATGAATAAAGCCTACACACACAGAGCAGACTTTTGGCATTCATATTTCCTGAGAAAGGAATGCACACTATCATTTTACACTTGATTAACCTCGTTGAGAGATTCACACGTTCTGTGTCTGATGCAGGCACAAGGGACAGCGCGATTACAAGTGCGGCATCTGCGAGTTCTACGGTTATACGTTCACCGACATTCGCAAGCACATTGAGCGCAAGCACGCCGATAGCAGAGCCCTCATCTGTGTGAACTGTGGGCTCTGCTTCAAAAATGTGCAGGAACTTAAAGTAAGTATGCATATATGCACACGCGTCGTGCGCTGTATGTTCTCGGTTGAGGTGTTTATCTCTGGCATGATGTTATTTATGTGATCCCTCTTTTGATTGCATGTTATGTATGTGGACATGCAGGCGTGTGTGTATGTGTGTGTGCGTGTGCGTGTGTGTGTGCATGTGCGTGCGTGTGTGCGTGCGTGCGTGCGTGGTGTATGCATGTGTGTGTGCGTGTGTGTATGTGTGTATGTGCATGCGTGTATGGTGTCTGTATGTGTGTATGTGTGCTCACATGTATGCACCTGGCTAAGCTCTATTATTGCTGTTAGGAACACGTTGCCTGCATGTGCGCATGTCTGCATGCACGTGCTTGCACATATCTACCCATAGCTAAGATCTATTGGTGCTTCTAGGATCACGTCGCTTGCAAATGCGAGTCGTTGGAGGTCGAACAAGTTACGGGTACTGGGGAAGACACGATGGACGTGGAAGATATACACATAGCCGAGGAGATCACCGATGAGCAGCTTGCTGGCCATATTGTCATAGCATGCTCAGATGGTAAGACATTGGTGTGAATGAGTGCTTCCTTTGAGGAGAGTGCGTGCAGCTATATAATCCAAATAATTATATGATATCAAGATCTCAATTGCCCATTAACCACTATGGGGTTAATCTTGATGATATATACCATTGACTTGCCAAGTTTGACAGATTGTCCAATATTCTGTTAATGTCTCTTAATTAAAAAAAAAATGGGAGAAGTACGAGGAAACGATGGCCATTTCTCAGAATACAATGATTATGGCACCGAATTGGATGTACATATGATAAACTTACACCCTAACCCTAACACTACAAGCAGTAATGAAAAGCATAAGGAAAAATTTGACTGGAAAAAAGTCTCAAGTGTGCAGATAACATGGAATGTGTCATGGGCTACTAAGCAGTAAAAATATGAAGATTGCATTTCATTATCTCAGCCTAGAGATGTTATATAGATAAGTAAAGAATCTTGTATTAGAGAGAAAAAATGCCTATTAAAATAAAAACGTTTTTAAAACTTGGTTACTAATAATAATGTAAGTATCGTTTTAACTAAAGTGTGGGTTTCTTAATTGTACACTCTTCATCAATAATCTACTTAAAATATATGTAATTCCTTTTATTCCAGATAATTCCAAGAACATACTCACACAGTCTGAGCTAACATCTCAGGAGGTCGTGGAAACTCTGGAAGGGGATGCAACACTGCAAAACCAGGTCAGCGCGCATTCGCATTCTTTTCCTTAACTGCGCTACATCGCAATGCGATCCACTTTCAGCCGATTCTGTTTTCTAATGTTATCTATTTTGACGATAAAACTGACGTTGGCAACCCTTTCCTGCAATTCCTTTTACCAACGTAAAAGCCTGTGGGGTGCGGATGATGTCGAGTGAGTTTTGCAATGGAGATGGCAGAATCGTAACGTACGTGCCTTACGACCTTAGGCCATAATAAAAATATTGTTTGTTTGCCCTCACCCGACCGACCCGCCAAAAAGGGGCCGACTCGAAAATTTTTTTTTGTATTGATCTTTTTTTCCTTTTTTTTACAAATTGTACCACTGTACATTATATAAATCTGTAGGCAATACATTATATGTACCAAGCAAAACAAACATTCAACATAAAAGGTATCTCCACACAAGCACACCCGAGCATGTAGACACCATGCTGAATTTGTAAAAAGACCCATTTAAAAAAGAGCCTACCTACCTACCCAAACATTCCAGCCTGGATCGGCAAGAAAAATTTGTCGGGTGAGGGCAAACAAAGATTTTTTTAATTGTGGATTAACGTACGTGGCTTACGACCTTAGGGGCTCTTTCCAAACGTAAAAGCCTGTGGTGCGCGGGTGATATCGAGTGAGTGTCGCGATGGCGGAATCATAACGTACGTGCCACGCGCGTATAGGTGCTGAATATCTCCGAGACGCAGGCGACGTCGGCGGATGGCACGCGGCAGATCATCGTTCACGAGGCGGACGGACAGATACTCGTGACGACCATCGACGGGGTGACGGGTCAGCTGCTCGTCGGTAGCGAGGACCAGGTGTGCAATGCTCAGGTAGACTATAGTAGACCAGGCTCACGAAATGTGCGTGCGTGCGTGCGTGCGTGCGTGCACGTGCGTGTGTGTGTGTGTGTGTGCGTGCATGCCTGCGTGCGTGCGTGCGTGTGTGCATGGTTAACATTTTCAATGCTCATACGTGCAATGCTCAAGTAACTGTAGGCCATGCTGATGAAATGTGAAAATGTGTGTGTGTGCGTGCGTGCGTGTGTGGTTAGTGTGTGTGTGTGCGCGCGCGTGTGTGCGTGCGTGTGCGTGCGTGTGTGCGTGCGTGCGTGCGTGCGTGTGTTGTTAACATTTGCAATGCTCATACGTGCAATGCTTAAGTAACTGTAGGCCATGCTCATGAAATGTGAAAATGTGCGTGTATGCATGCCTGCGTGCGTGCGTGTGTGGTTAACATTTTCAATGCTCAGGTAAACTGTAGGCCATGCTCATTAAATGTGAAAATGTGCGTGCGTGCGTGCGTGCGTGCGTGCGTGCGTGCGTGCGTGGTTCACATTTTCGAACTGATACGCGGTATAGTCGGGTGTAGATTAAGTGTGATCGATCAACATGGTAATTAGATGCACGGATTGGTGTCATTATTGTCAACGACAATAAATGTAAATAAAATGACTCGTAACTTGCTCAATAAGACCCGTGCGTACCCGGGGAGTACTGGGAGGGATAGGCGTTAGAAGGCAGATTTAATATTTCATGCTTGGGCGGTAATCCATCGGTAATGTTTCATTGTGGACGACTGATTCCTCGTTTGATTGCAGATATTAACAGCTGAAGAGTTTGAGAATTTATCGTCCGACACCATGGTAGTCGAGGACGAGCAAGGGAGCGAGGGCGTAGCACAGTACGTTGTAACTCGTGGAGAGAACGGGGAGGCTGTACTCAAGCTGGCTGTCTAAATACAGAGATGCCATCATCACAGCTGTATATATATATATATCACGCCGTATTCGTGCCTTGCCACCATCTTTTTATATTAAAAGCTTGATGCTGCTGCAGTAAACACCAACAAGTGGAATTGGTGCCAATGCTATGTTTGGCGTAGAGTTCTGTGAGTATGGGATCTTGTGCGAACACATGGTTCATTTATATTTTTGTTGTGCACTAACAGATTGTATACAGTTGTTCTTTAAATTATATATATATATATATATATATGTTGCATTGTAATTGTAATTATTAATCACGAACTGATTAAATGCTGTGACATATAGAGGCAAACAAGTTTTCAAATGTGCTGAACTGAATACCAAGTATTGTGTATATATATATATATGTATAGAAATATGAATTATTATATTAAATATCGCTACATTGATTACTAAAAACCTCCACGGTGTTATCTATTTGAATGTGTTTATTTAAACATCTGTCTAAATATTAAAATGGTTAATTGCTCGAAAATTTGGGCGTGTGTTGAACACTGCAATTAAAAACAATAAGCTGGAAAAATGGCGACGACGACGACGACGACGACAGATGAAACAAATAAAAACAATGAATAGAAACAATAAACTAGTTAGACTAGTGTCTCTTAGTAGATATACATTTCTATGGGTACGGCAGACGCTTACAGTTTACTGCAAAATCCTGAAGAGCGCACGGAAACTAAACATGAGTCAGCAACTAGCCTTTATGGTCCCCTCACTGACTTATTCCATTTCTCCATGGCGTGGCAGGGCCGTAGCCTCTGGGGGAGGGAAGGAGGCAGCTGCCCCCTAGATTTTGGAGCAAAATTAAAAAATAAGCTTAGCTAATAATCGTAAATAACCCTAAAATCAATGTATTATCATTACACAGTTGAGTCATAAAATTTTGCCCCTCCCCCTAGGAATTTGCTCAGTCTATTTACCCTGCGTGGATTATGTTTCCTGAGTTCACGCAGCACTGTACGGTACAACCAGTACTTGAGCATATACAAGGGCCGGCTCACGTTCTGACTGTTTATAGCATGAGTCTAATTAACCAAATTAAGCAGTATAAATATAATACGATGAATGGCCACTTGATCTTTGTTGCCGACCGTGGAAGGAAAACCGATAAGCGAGTTTCTGTAAGAGATAGCCCGCGGGTTACTGGTGAACACGTTAGAAACTGTTTTTGCTTGCGCCATGCCGACTGGTGTAATCACAGGCACTTTGAGCGTTTCAATAAAATATAATGCTAAATAAATACGAAATCTATTTTCTACCAAAGTCTTAATGTTTGTATACTCTCTTTCACCTATTATTGCCAACAATTTCCTGCAAATGCCGTCCAAATGCTCATCTGCAACAATTTGAACAAACGCTGGCTGCCGCCATGGCTGCCGCTGCACACTGACACATAAATATATAGTTATTTTTATTTTATTTATTTTATTTTACTTTTTGACTATATATTTATAGCATTAAGACTTTGGTAATGACTGCGGAGAAATTCCCTGTAAATGCCGTCCAAATGCTCATCTGGAACGATCGGGTCGCTGAGCTAACTAGGCCATTTTGTAAATCCTTGAATAAGTTCATTCGGTTGTTGATAATAGATATAACTTAGTTGATTTCTACCCCGGGGGGGGGCAATCGTCTCGGCATGGATAGAGAGTGCCTCGGGTACCTTGAACAGCTGACCCTGTTGAAACCGCTTGTGCGCCCTAAAATACACTAATGTCCCAATATACTGTCAAACATACAAGTGCCGCAGAGCAACAGCGCTCAACTGACGCAGGTGTTCTGATGCTAAACTCACTTGCAAACGAATGAAGACACCTTCCCATCACCGCGTTCGCGCACAGAGCATATATCTACGATAACTACTAAAAAGATCTAAAAATCTATGATAGCTAGGCTTTGCTATACCGGTAGTAGCAGTAATAAAGATCCAGCAGTGCAACTGTGTATGACTTCGCCTATATCAGGCAGGAGAATATAAAGGGGAATATTCCGTAAGATATTACAGAGTATAGTAATCTTTATAATCTATAAATTCTAAAGTAAATCTAAATCTAATTTCAGAGTAGAATAATAGAGTCCCGAGTGGTGAGAGTGCGAAGGCGTAGTGGTATGAAGGCCATTACACAAATCCTACCTATTTAGATCAGCGCATAAATGTATTTTAAGCGCGCGATTGAATTCCAGCCCAATCAGAACAGTGTTTTGTAATAACGCGTATTAAAATAGGGTAGTGTTTTGTGCGTAGTGTGTGTGTGTGTCGTGTGTGTGTTGTGTGCTGTGTGTGTGTGTGTGTGTGTGGGTGTGTGTGTTGTGTCCGATGCGTGTACATATTGTGCGTGTGTGTGTGTGTGTGTGTGTGTGTGTGTGTGTGTGTGTGTGCTGCGTGTGTGCGTGCGGTGTGTTGTGTGTGTGTGTGTGTGTGTGTGTGGTTGTGGGAGGCGTGGTGTGTGGCGTGTGTATGTGTGTGTAGGGGGAGAGGGTTTGGGTGTGTGAACCATCGTTGTTTGTGTGTCATAGGTTGGCTTAGAAGGCGCGCCTGGAAACGTTTGATGATCGTCATCCAATTACATGCTGTGTACCAATACAGCCATACCCACATATATGTGGCTGATTATCTCGTCTTACTACTCGCCCTGCGTACGGATGCTTTATCAGCGGGCAGTATATACGTATAACCATATTAAGCAATCATTATGTAAAGTATAGTCAGCAGCACTGACAGTGATTATAACAGTAGGTTATAATTGTGATTATTCAATATTACACATAAAACAATAGCATTACATGTCTATATAGGAACTTCGACAACGCGCACCACGCATAAATGTAATTTAATTAATAATAATACTTGATTTATAGAGCTGTGCACATTGCCTACATACAAAAAATTTTAAATGATTTACATAGCAAGCACGCGCATGGGTTTTAGTTTGTGATTCATTAGCCATTGCTTTTGATTGGTTGATTTGAGTTGCATGAGACATGAAATTATCAACGGCTTACGTTGCGCAAACGATCTATGTAACATGAATACGAATACGCTCCTATAGATAAGTAACGCAAATAACGCACACACACACAGTCACACACACACACACACACACACACACACACACACAACAGCACCACACACGACACACACACAGCGCACACACACAACACACACACACACACACACACACACAACACACCGCCGCACACCACACAGAACACACAACACACGACGCCCCCAGCAACCACACACACACACGCGCACGCACTCACGCGACGCACCACTGCACGCCTGACGCACGCACGGACGACACCACACACACACAGCCCGCACACACACACGGCACAAAAACGCTACCTATTTTAATGCGTGACGCGAATTAAAAACGCACTGTTCTGATTGGCTGGAATTCAATCGCGCTTAAAAACATTGTTAAGCGCGATTAAAATAGGTAGCGTTTTGGCGTAATGGCCTTGAGCCATAGGTGATGGGGGGAGAGGGGGGGAGGGGGCGGGTAACAGGGGGCTCTAAATAGCAAAAGCAGTTGCCCGCGAGAGATGGCGGCGTGCAAGTGTCATCATAATCAAAGATGGCACCACCGCCTTCGTGCGTGGCGTGATAACCTCACTCCATTGAGTTGCTGAGAATCCAAGTATATCAAGGGCATGGCGAGAAATTTCGCCAGGCTGTGAGTGTAACATCATCTGCATTGCACGGTTGCCACAGGCAATGCATTATTGATTGAGAATAGTGCCCAGTTCACCGCATGCATGGCCCCCCGCCGTAAAAATGGGCGCCCATGTTTTTCCCATTACCCACGCGAGCATTCAGGGTTCATCTACAGTGTGCTAATACAGGGTGCACTCAGTTGGTGCTAATACCAGATGGCTTTAAAAATAATATGTATTTAAGAGAGCCGTGAAGCCTTGTCAACCAAACATTTGCCTTTGCCAATTGATACTGTGGGCAACTGCTATCCCTCACATCCACGATAGAAAAAAGCAGTTTAGTCGGCTTTGTTAACAGTCAAGCAAATCCATTTTAAGTCCTTCCTCTTGAGGGTCAAAAGTATCCGACCACCTGACTCTTCGCAATGTCAGCAGAAAGGTACATTTCTATGTCCTTTCAATAAAGCCATAAAAATGCTAAGTCAGACCGGCTGTTTTTATAATCGCTCGGCGCTCCCGTCAGACCATGTCCTCGAAAAATGTACTAAATCTGCCCCTGCCCCATTGATGACCTTTGACCTGTACCTCCATTTCGGCACAGGTCGGCTTTTACTACCATGAATGCTATTACACACCCGGAACTATCACGAGCCTATGGTCGTAGTCGTTTAGATTTGTTGCCGCCAAATCTGCATTTCCTCCCTATAAACCTTTAGTTAAGAAGGGAATTGTTCCGCCCTTCTTTTACACGCTCTTGACCTTGACATTTGACGGCCC
>NW_014577277.1:51586-57948 GCF_000485595.1 Priapulus caudatus | reverse complement strand
AAACCTACCATGCTGGGTGCTTCCATTTCAAGACTGGCGAACAATATATATCACAATATTGTGTTGATCATGTTTATAAATGAGGTTGATCACGTTGTGCGTGTGTTTTACGGCATAAGAACATAACTATAATATTTGTTTACACAGCTATAAGCTGTTGCTACTGCTAATGATATATGTGCGTGTGTGAGTGTGCGTGTGCGCCAGTGTCTGTGTGTGTGTGTGTGTGTGTGTGTGTGCGTGGTGCGTGCGTGCGTGCGTGCGTGTGTGAGTGCGTGTGTGCGTGTTTCGCATGTCTCTCTCTCTTTGTGCGTGCGTGTGTGCGTGGGGGGGGCGCGAATGCGTGCGCGTAAGTGAGCGTGTGCGTATGTGTGCGTTGCGTCTTTTTCCCACAGTATTCCTTTTCGACTTCTTCGACGGCCCACACGAGTAACCAACCTAGTCTTAACAAAGTGCATATACTTTGTCCGAATGGATATTCTGGTTTACCCATACGTACATTAGTTGACTCTCCGCATATATGCTATACCTTTCGCTTCATGCCTCAGTTATTTAACGTCCATCTAGGCCTAGGCATGTAGCCATGTATCAAAGCTAATGGGCCGTTTCCGGTTAAAACCCGAGCCTACCAATGTTGCATATAGGGCTGTGGCCCTGGACTAGGCCCTAGTGATAGCGCGCAATTATATGCACGTGCACGTACAGATTCATAAATTGATTAAACCGCGAATTATTGAATGGCTGGCGCTGAGAGGGTCTATGTCCCCAAGGGTACTGCCGGAAGTACCCTGGGTACGGTCCGGTATACGCGAACGTACCCCTGGTACTATATAATATGGCCGGATGTAGGCTACCTCCCGCCCTACTCTACTAACGAGTCTAGGGAGTTCGCCTACGCCCCTCCTAACCCTAGCTCTAACCCTAACGCTAACCATATCAAATAGTTACCAGGGTGCGTTCCGCCAGTACCCTGGGGGACATAGACCTATGAGGCATGCTCTGGTCATACACGTGCAGCTAAACAGTCGCGCCGCGCCATTTCCCCTCATTCGATGACGGCTTTCACCAGAGGCGATACTAATGGGCATCTCCGCCACCAGAGCGCGTTCTCAGTAGATGGCGCACTTGCTGCGGCAACTGCTCGTCTTTCGTGTAGACTGTCGCCCAAAGCATCTCCTGCCTGCAATTTGTTATTAGATACAACTAGATAGCATACGAGTATAGTAATACCGAAAGTTCGTATAGTATACGAAATCGACGTACCATTGGACAGGAAAAATATCTTTAACACTGGACCCAAAACAAGCATTTCAGCTCTGTTATTGGTGTATAGAATGCAGAGAGTTCTTCGCATTATAAACATATGACTATAACCGAACACTTATGTGCGTATCGTTGTGTTAACTCTGAACCCAACGTACGTGTAGTAAGTTTATTACCTGTATGATTTTTTCTCCGTATTTGGTTTTAAATGGACTCCAACAGAATGGTTATAGCTTGATTTGGCACTGTTCTGTCCGCACCCAGTTGCAGACTAGCCCTAGCCACGCCAGAGAGCATCAATTTGGTGAACATATCCTAAAAAAAATGAAACAGAATTGAAAACAAAAGTGTAATCTGCCCGAAGTCGGTTATCCGCATAAAAAAAACCTTAAGCTGTGCGGCACTGCGATGTGAAGGAGAAACGCTCAATTCCATATAATGCACTTTCATCTGAGCGAGTACACAAAACACCACATGATAGTGGTAATCGCGAATACCTCTAAGCACATGAAAGGTTCAAGGATAGTGTAATATTATAATATATATATAATATATATATAGTGTATATATATAGGGCTACGTGCGCGCCCAGCTATAATACATAAACAGCTCGGCGGCTGTTTATGTTGTAAAATATCATAAAAATATTATAAGAATATTAATGATAAAGCATAATAAAAAGCATAATAAAAAGCATAATAATGAATAATAATAATAAATTTTTTATATTATTATATTATTGTTTATATTAATTAATAAATATAATATAATTAAAACAATAATTATAATAATTAGGAATATTATAATAATATTCGGTTTGGCTAACTGCTAGCGGCCACATGCTATCTCGGGTCGCTACTTCAAGCAGGCCATTTGTAAATCCTTGAATAAGTTCATTCGGTTGGTTGATAATAGATATAACTTAGTTGATTTCTACCCCGGGGGGGGCAATCGTCTCGGCACTGGATAGAGAGTGCCTCGGGTACCTTGAACATCTGACCCTGTTGAAAACCGCTTTGCGCCCTAAAATACACTAAATGTCCCAATATACTGCCTAACAAGTGCCGCAGAGCAACAGCGCTCAAACTGACGCGGTGTTCTGATGCTAAACTCACTTGCAAACGAATGAAGAGCACCTTCCCATCACCGCGTTCGCGCACAGAGCATATATCTACGAACTACTAAAACAGATCTAAAATCTATGATAGCTAGGCTTTGCTATACCGGTAGTAAGTAAAAAGATACAGCAGTGCAACTGTGTATGACTTCGCTATATCAGGAGGAGAATAATAGATATTCAGAAGCTTCGACATCCCAACTCGTTTTCGGATTACCCCCCCACGTCCCGAATATCGTGACCGTACGTCGAGCCGTTTAGATTTGTGCCCAACTGTTGACGGACGCACGGCCGGACGGACGCACGGCCGGACGGACGCACGGCCGGACGGACGCCCGACTCATATGCGATTCTACAAGCTGCATCTGACTATGTCAGATGAGCTAAAAATTATACACTGTTGCAATATTGCACATTTTGCTTGCCTATATTGGCTTGCCTATATTGGTTCAATATCGGCCTGGTGATATTGGCCCAATATTGTTTTGCCAATATTGGACCAATATCTGCCTATATTGGGCCAATATTGGCCTGGTGATATTGGCCCAATGTTGTTTTGCCAATATTGGGCCAATATCAGCTTGCTTGCTGGGTATCTAGATAACCCTGCATGTGCCAATAATGATGTTCGGAAAATATACCCTGTTCAGCGGCACGTCCCGAGTACCTTTAACAATGGGAGTGCCCCCCCCCCCGGATTTCTACTCAACCGTGAGGTTCAAATGTACGTTTGAACGTCACGGTTGAGTAAAAATTAACCAAGTTAGTTAGCTCCAGGGCATTTGTAACCTGCACGAAATAGCGATAAGGTAGATTTGAGTCAGATGAAGTGTCATGTCCGATGTATGCGGTCACCATATAGCGTTAGGTGGGAATATTGGAGAATAGATCGAAAGCTTTTAACCGGCGCGCCTTCATCCAAGAGGTAATTAAGCTATAAAAGTCAGTGATTGAAATTCAGAACGGTAGGCCTACCGCGTGGTTGGTCAACAAAACATCGTCTGTACTGGAATAAACATAACTCTAAGAAAAAAATGAAGCTTACCGGTCACCGGACTCCGAAGCTGCGTCGTAAATTTTGATTGTCTGAATAATTTGGTGAAGTCGGCATTCTCGCTGCACAACTCTTTCATCGTTTCTTCTGCAGCCTACACAAGTAAAATCGTAACTTATTATAGAGCTCGCTACAAGATATTATAATAACAGTGATATATATCCATTAGCCGTATTCCGTGCTAGTCGATGAAATGGCAACGAGAGGTATAGCTGAGACTATAAGACACTCGGGCACCGATTAAATAATAAAAATATTGGGCCATATTTAGCAGAAATATACTAGATGTTACTGTCTGGTATTCAAAGTCGACATTGGTGATGATGACCTCACCGCAGTCTGCATATATGGTCAACTCCACAAACACATCACATACATTCATTCATTACAGTCATACAACATATTGCTGCTTACCCCCTGAGCAACACACATTCTGCGAAATGTATGAAGAGCCGATTTGTCCTGCAACTTTTCAAGTATCAGGTTAACTCCTTCTGTCGACGATGTTACTTTACCGGCTTTGTAAAGGAGGCGGCCACCTGTTTATATAGGTTTCAGTCCGAGTTTAATAAAAAAAACATACGAGTCTGTCACCGAATCCATAAATTGAACAAGTAAGTATTCGTTTGTATTGTAAAAAAGTACGTAATCGGCATAAACCCCTCGTTTTCTTGCTTTACCTAGCTGCCCGACAAGATACTGCAGGTCCGCTGGTCCGTTTCCGTGCAGGCAACGAATAGCTTCAATCACTTCAAGATGGTTGCCGACAGCAAAGCCTATTGGATTGTTCATGTTGGTTAGCAGAGCGACCGTCTTTACGCCCATGCTATTGCTGGCCTCTACCTACAGAATCAAGGGTAAAACTATGGGGCGCCAAGTGACGCATGGCTGATTTCGTTACGAAATCAAATCAAGTCTACAAAGTGATTTCGTTACGAAATCAACTACTGCGAGTGATTTCGTTACGAAATCAGCTACTGCGAGTGATTTCGTTACAAAATCATTGATTTCGTAACGAAATCAAGTCTACAAAGTGATTTCGTTACGAAATCAACTACTGCGAGTGATTTCGTTACGAAATCAGCTACTGCGAGTGATTTCGTTACGAAATCAGCTACTGCGAGTGATTTCGTTACGAAATCAGCTACTGCGAGTGATTTCGTTACGAAATCATGCTACACTTGGCGCGCCGGCGCGCCAAGTGTCGCATGACTTGATTTCGTTACATTGTGTGTGTGTGTGTGCGTGCGTGCGTGCGTGCGTGCGTGCGTGTGTGTGTGTGTGAGTGCGTGTGTGCGTGTTCGCATGTCTCTCTCTCTTTGTGCGTGCGTGTGTGCGTGGGGGGGGGGGCGCGAATGCGTGCGCGTGAGTGAGCGTGTGCGTATGTGTGCGTTGCGTCTTTTCCCCAGTATTCCTTTTCGACTTCTTCGACGGGCCCACACGAGTAACCAACCTAGTCTTAAACAAAGTGCATATACTTTGTCCGAATGGATAATCTGGTTTTACCCATACGTACATTAGTTGACTCTCGCCATATATGCTATACCTTTCGCTTCATGCCCTCAGTTATTTAAAACGTCCATCTAGCCTAGGCATGTAGCCATGTATCAAAGCTAATGGGCGCTTTCCGGTTAAAACCCGAGCCTACCAATTTGCATATAGGGCTGTGGCCCTGACTAGGCCCTAGTGATAGCGCGCAATTATATGCACGTGCACGTACAGATTCATAAATTGATTAAACCGCGAATTATTGAATGGCTGGCGCTGAGAGGGTCTATGTCCCCAAGGGTACTGCCGGAAAGTACCCTGGGTACGGTCCGGTATACCGGAACGTACCCTGGTACTATATAATATGCCGGACTGTAGGCCTACCTCGCCTACTCTACTAACGAGTCTAGGGAGTCGCCTACGCCCACTCCCTAACCCTAGCCCTAACCCTAACCCTAACCATATCAAATAGTTACCAGGGTGCGTTCCGCCAGTACCCTGGGGGACATAGACCCTATGAGCATGGCTGGCTGGTCATACACATGGCAGCTAAACAGTCGCGCCGCGCCATTTCCCCTCATTCGATGACGGCTTTCACCAGAGGGCATACTAATGGGGCATCCTCCGCCACCAAGAGCGCGTTCTCCAGTAGATGGCGCACTTGCTGCGGCAACTGCTCGTCTTCGTGATAGACTGTCGCCCAAGCATCTCCTGCAATGCAATTTGTTATTAGATACACACTAGTATAGCATACGAGTATAGTATACGAAGTTTCGTATAGTATACGAAATCTACGTACCATTGGGACAGGAAAAAATATCTTGAACAATGGACACAACAACAGCATTTCAGCTCTGTTTATTGGTGTATAGAATGCAGAGAGTTCTTGCATTATAAACATATTGACTATAACCGAACACTTATGTGCGTATCGTTGTGTTAACTCTGAACCCAACGTACGTGTAGTAAGTTATTACCTGTATTGATTTTTTCTCCGTATTTGGTTTCCAAATGGACTCCAACAGAATGGTTAATAGCTTGATTTGGCACTGTTCTGCCTGCACCCAGTTGCAGACTAGCCCTAGCCACGCAGAGAGCATCAATTTGGTGAACATATCCTAAAAAGAAAATGAAACAGAAATTGAAAACAAAAGTGTAATCTGCCCGAAGTCGGTTTATCCCAATAAAAAAAACCTTCAGCTGTGCGGCACTGCGATGTGAAGAGAACACGCTCAATTCATATATATGCACTTTCATCTGAGCGAGTACAGAAAACACACATGAGTAGTGGTAATCGCGAATACCTCTGGCAAGCACATGCAAGGTTCAGGATAGTGTATATTATAATATATATATATATATATATAGTGTATATATAGGGCTACGTGCGCGCCCAGCTATAATACATAAACAGCTCGGCGGCTGTTTATGTTGTAAAAT
>NW_014577277.1:48456-49473 GCF_000485595.1 Priapulus caudatus | reverse complement strand
CGAAATCAGCTACTGCGATCGAGTGATTTCGTTACGAAATCAACTACTGCGAGTGATTTCGTTACGAAATCAGCTACTGCGATCGAGTGATTTCGTTACGAAATCAATGATTTTATAACGAAATCTATGGGGCGCCAGGTGTAGCATGGGGGTACGTGCGCGTACCCGCCAGTAGCGGATTATCAATGGGGCAAAGGGGGCATTTGCCCCCGGCCCTACAAGTCGACCGGCCCTAAAGTGTTGTGACTACAAAAAAATTTATACTGTTCAACCATCAGTGGGAAATTTGGGTTCCTTCGAAGGCTAACTAGCATTTCTGCTGAAGAAATGGACAAGTATGCAAAGGTAGTGGTGGATAGTTATCCAAGTGACCTTGAACCTGAGCTCTCCAGTGAACTCTCTTCTTTTCCTCCATTCTGAAGTCAGATTTTGCATCTGAAGGTGACTACCTGTCCTCCAAGCAAAATGACGCTCCAGAGATTTGGATGCATCGCGTGATGATAGGCAATCCAGCACTTCGAAATTTTCTTCCAAACGTTGGCACCATGCATGCTCTCAATATTCTTATCTCTGATGATGACTAACTGCAGCGGGGAGAGATCATTCGTTCTCAAGAGAGTGAAAAACTACCTGCCCACCAGCATGGGACAACATCGAATGTCGAATCTGTCACTCCTGAGCATTGAACATGGTATGATGGACTTGTTATATAGATATGGATGAACTCATCTTGTGCTTTGCTACACTTAAATCTCGAAAAGTATCTCTGTAAAACTGCTTCTGTAAACAAATTGTGCTTTAATTGCGTTAAAAAAGTCATATTAAAATGTTGAAAGTATATATTCTTGCTTATAGGAAGGGGGGCGGGTGGATGGGCGGCCCAAATATATGATATGCCCCCGGCCCAGGCAACTGTTAATCCGGCGCTGGTACCCGCGTGCACGTGCGTGTACCCGCGTGTACGTGCGTGTACCCGTGTGTACGTGCGTGTATCTGCGTGTACGTGCGTGTACCCGT
>NW_014577277.1:38577-48446 GCF_000485595.1 Priapulus caudatus | reverse complement strand
AGACTCTGATTTATAGCTGTGCACATTACGCCTACAATACAAATATGTTTACACATAGCAGCTGCACGCGCATCGGTTTAGTTGGTTGATTCATTCATTGAGCTCTTTGCATTTGAATTCTGATTTGATAGTCTCGCAATGACATTGCATTTATAGAAATCGAAACTGAGAGCTTACCAGATTGCATATCAAAAACCGATCATATGTACAACTGAAAGACGAAATAGCCGCGCCTATAGGATAAGTAACCGCAAATAACCACACACACAGCCATCACACATCACTACGTAAACCATGAAACGCATGCAGCACAACACACACAGAACACACCACCACACACACCACGCGACTACCGTACAGCACAGACCTAACACTTCATAATTTCATAAATTAATAATAATAATAATAATAATAAATAATAAAGTTAACATACAATTATATGAATTCTACAATCTACAATTGTAAATCAATCGATCGTCGTGCACCAGCGCAACGGTCACGTTCAGGGATGTGCGATGATGGTACACTCACGTGCGCTGAACCAGTGACTGTGGAGGAAGCGGATTCTGCATCTCCACTGCCCTCCCAAAACACAATACGTTTGCGGACGCGGCCAGAGATGACTGGTGGAGATATGTCAGATGCGAAGTCGGATTGCCCATGGGTAATCTAGTAAAATCGACCTGCCAAGTATCATTCGTATTATCACATCATTTAGTATCTTACTACTAGACTAACTGCACAAAAATTAACTATTCTTCACTGCATACCACTACTAATTGCCTACAAAACACAAAATAAATAGCAAAAACACACACACTACTCAAACACACACACCACACACACAACTACACACCACACACAAAAAAATATAAAATTTATAAAAAAATATTACGACACAAAAACCTACCATATATTTAATCACGCGATAATAACCATCATGTTCTGATTGGCTGAGAATTTTCATATTCGCAGTGGCTATAAAATACATTATAAATCGCGATAAAAGGAATTAGGATTTTGGCGGTAATGGCGCTTCACATAGTTGATATGTGTAGAGTGGGTAGAGAGGGGCGGTAAAGAGGGGCTCTATAATAGCAAAAACAGCACTTGCCTGCGAGAATGGCGCGTGCAAAGTGTACATCTAAATAATAAAAGATGTCATCACCAAATACAATGAAACAAACATAACTTTCGATTGCCTATGACGTATGATAACCCTCACTCCATTGAGTTGCAGAAATCACAAGTATCTTCCAGGAGTCAGGCGAAGAATTTTCGCTCAACCCGAATCTGCTGAGTTTAATCACATCTGAACATTGCAAGGTTGCCAAGCTATATAATTCAATAATTATATTGGAAAGTGAGCCAGTTTACACCACCATAACATCGCATGACGTAAGGCTGCGCCAAATTATAAATTAAAGTTGATTTTGTGCACTTAGCCACGCAGAGCACTTTCAAGTGAAGACTCATTAACAGTGTGCCTAATAACAGGAGATGCTACTAACAGTAGGATGTCTAATAACCACTTGCCTATTAGAAAATAATATAGATTAAGGAACCGGTAAATACCTATTCTAATTTACAAAACATATTACCATTGCAAATTGAAACTGATAGGCAACTGTAACCATCCACATATACCGACAAAATAGACAAAAACAAAGTTTAGCTATCCTTTGTTAACATTATCAAACAAAATTGCAAATTTGTTAACCTTCACTACTATGAGGGTCAAATAAGTGACGCACGACTCACCTCTTCATACGCCATAAGTTTAAGCAGAAACAAAAGTAGCATTCATAGGAGTCCTTTACATAAAGACATAAAAAATGGTCAAGATCCAACAGTCGCCTGAAAAATTTTGATTAATATTTTTAAATACGCTAAAATAATAAAATAGAAAGATCCGCTCAGAACAATGTCCTAATTTAAGAAACATCAATAAAAAAATAACTATAGACCCTGTGCCGCCATTAACATAGACTTATGAAAATCATGTGACCAATTCTAAACAATTTCGAGCTCAACAACCAAGTGATTCGGCGTTATCTTTACATAACGCATGAAATAGCTATACACAAAGCGATAGACTATAAGTACCACGAGATCAGATATCGAATCCTCGTTATAGATATGTAAAGAATAACAAACAATTTCTAGCATGAATTCACTTAACCCTAATAAACTTAACGTTAAAAGGGAATGATTCCACCTATCTATTATTATACAACATCTTATGACATATTGTGAATCATTTGACCCCACAGCTTTCGAAAATCCCAACTCGTTTTATCGGATTACCATGTAATCACCACACGTCCTGAGAATATCAGTGACGTAACGTCGAGCTCGATCTTATGAATTATGTGCCAGAAACTGTATGATCGGACGTAACAAACGGTCAGGAACGCTGTTAACCGCCCGAATCATATGCGATTCTAACAAGCTGCATCTAGACATATTAAGTGAGTCTAATAAATAAACAACTGTTGCAATAAAATAATCTGCACATAGTTGTCTTGCCTAATTGGCTAATGAGCAATTGGTTCAATATCGGCCTGAGAGTGTAATTGCCAGCAATATTGAGTTTTGCCAATAATTGTACCAATATCGCCATATAATTTGGGGAGACCAAAATATTGAGCGCTATGTGTATCTTGCCCCCAATTGTTGATTATGCACCAAATATGGAGAACCTATATATCAGCTAAAATGTCTTGCTGGATATCTATTTTAGAGTAACCCTTGCATGTGCCAATAATGATGTTCGGTATAAATATATCACTAACTGATTTCATTAATATCAGGCACGTATCACGAGTAACTCAATTTATAAATCCCAAATGAGAGTAGTCCACCTCCACTCTAACTGAGATGTCTAACTGTCCTATGAAAACCAGTGAAGTTCCTAAATTATGTACGTTGAACAAACAACAATGAATAATAAGAGAAAGATCACGAGTTGAGTAAAAATTAACAAACAATAAGATGTAACTCCTAGGGAGCATTTGTAACCTACACGAAAAAATAGCGATAAAGGTATGATTGAGAGTTCATATGAAAGAGTCAATTACGATGTTATATGCGAATCACCATATTTAAGCGTTAGGATATGGGAAATAATGTGGAAGATAGATGCATGTAAAGCTTATTAACACGACGCGTCTCATCCAAGAGGTAATTAAGAATCTATAAAGTCCAGATGAATTTAAAATTCAGATCGGTTAGGACCTGAAAAATCCTTACAGCGTAGGTTGGGATCAACAAAAAACGAATCCTCTTATCATGATAAACATTAACATATAGAAAAAAATGAAGCTATACCGATCACGAGCAAGAGGACCATCCGAGCTAGCGTCGCGTATAATTATATGATTGACTGAAATAATTTAGGTGAATGTCGGCATTCTCGAGCATGCACAACTCTTATCAATCGTACTTATCTGCAGCCTCTACACAAGTAAAATCGAGAGTAACATCAATTATAAGAGCTATCGCTACAAGATAATTATAATAGATCTAGTGATATTATATCTCATTGAGCCGTATTTCCGTGCTCAGTCGATGTAATATGAGGCAACGAGAGGTAATTAAGGCTGAGACTATATTAAAGACAATCGGGAAACTCACAAGATTAAATAATAAAAATATTAGGGCAATATCTTTATTATACAAAAATATAGCTAGATTTACTGATGCTGGATATTACAAAGGTCACGACATTATGTGATAGAATGAACTCCAACCGGCAGTCTGATATATAGGTCAAAAGCAATCCTACATAAACAACATACACTGAATACTCATATTCATTACAAGGTCATAAACAACATGAATTGCTTGCATTACCAAACATACTGACAAAAACATTCTGTCGAAATGATATAAAGTCCCAGATTTTTTGTCCTGACAACTTTTCTAAGTATCAATTTAACTCAACTTCTGTCCGACCGGATGTTACATTATAAAACCACAGCTTATGGTAAAGAGCGATCCACCTGTTTATATAGGTTTCTAGTTCCGAAGTTTATAAAAAAACAATCAATATCTATGATCTGATCGACCGAAGAAATCCAAATTTGAACACAAGAAATCATATACGTTGTATTATGTAAAAAAAGATACGAATATCAGACATAAAATCCACATCTGTTATTTTCCTATTTAGCTTATTACCAAATATAACTGCACCGACAAGATACTGCGACAGTACTGGTCGTTAATTATTCTCTGATGGTCAGCACTAACGAAATACTTTAATCACTTCAAGATGGATCCATCGACAAAAAAGCCTAATTTGGGAATCTATGTTCATTAGTATTGTTTAAGCATAGCGAGAGCCGTATTTACGAACCCATGTACTATTGCATTGGCCATCATACCTAATCAGAATCAAGAGTAAAATTATTGGGACGCCAAATGTGACGATCAGGCTGAATTTCGAGTGATAAGAAAAATCAAATCATTCACTACAAAATGATATCGAATTACGAAAAATCAACTACTGACGAAAGATTTCGATACGAAAAATCAACACTTACTGCAGATGATTTCGTTACGAAATCAACCACAGCATTGCGCGGCACACGGAGCGAAGTGTTTGACCACTGATTATGATTTACAGGTTAAGAATTTCATTAGATTTAGTTAAACGTGAAATCAAGGAAACAAAAGTGATTATCGAGCAGAAAAATTAACTACTTAGCGATGATTACGTTAGCGAATCAGCTAACTGCGAGTGATTTCATCTAACTAAATGCTGTAACAATAAAACACTGGCGGCGCCGGCCGACGCAAAAGTTTCGCATAAGATTTATTTCGTAATTCTAACAAATGTGATATATTCGTATACAAAAATACAAAAACTAACATTAATTAGCGAGGATGATATGTATATACGAAATATCAGACAGATACTAAGCAAGTGAATTTCGTTAACGAATCAGCTACTGCAAAATGATTTCGTATTACATATATTCTAAGCAACCGAAAATTGAGATGATTTCGTTACGAACTCATGCTAGACATATAATAACTTGAGCTCGCGCCGAGCGACGCTGCTCAAGAATTCCGCATGACTTGAATTTTCGAGAGTCTAAGTATATTCTTATCGATTATCTTAGACGAGAATCAAGTCTACAAAAGTTGAAATTTTCGTTTATACAATCAAGTCTACAAAAGATGATTTCACTATAACGAGAAATTGCAAATACACGAGTAGATTTTCGTTACGAAAATCAGACTACTAGCGATCCGATGAGTATATTCGCATACGAAGAGTCATGCTAACAATCTGTGACGACCACGTATCCACACCGCTACAGTGTCGCTAGACTTGATTTGTTAGCAAAAATCATTTGATATTTGCGATAACGAATACAAGAATCCTACAAAAGTGATTTACGTTACAGAAATCAACTAACGTAGCGAGTGATTAACAGTTACGAACTTCAAGAACTACTGCGATCAGAGTGATATTATCGTTAACGAACTCAAATGATTTTAATAAGCCAGAAATCTAATTGGGGATATAATACAAAAAGAAAGACAGGTTATGCATACATGCGATAAATTAAAACAGACATCCCAGGAATTAGCTAACTCGATCTGAATTAGACAGAAATAAAAAATAGACACCCATTATGCACAATTATCCATTTTTGGAAATAAAATAAATTCTGTAGACGATTTTACAGTATATTTCACCGGTCATAAACGATCCGTTACTCGTGCATAAATTATGATAAGAGTTATAATAGACTAAGTTCGCGGCTCAATACGACTGCCAAAATGCCTAGAGATTAAGGCTAACAGCCGTGACGTCTATAAACTAGGGCCGTGAAGATATTCAATAAAATGTACTTTCAAACATCGAGTTCCCACGTCTGTCCATATGATGACGTAGTACACGTTCCTACCAGTCAAGCCATAGCATCTCGCGCGGGAGTGGGGCAAGTCCTATTTTTATCCTCTCAATCACAAGGTCGGAGCATTCACCTACTGTTATGACGCCATGTGTGGGTAAAAAGCATGGGGGTACGTCGGGACCCCTGCGTCCGTGCGTGCCGGTACCCTGCTAAGTTCGTCACGTGCGTGTACCGCGTGTGTAAAACGTCCGCGTTACATCTTGCGTAGTAACCCGCGGCCTGTACGCACCTTCGCTTGGTACTGCCCGCGACTGTACCCCCCGGCGCGTACCTGCGTGTACACTGCGTGTACGTGCGTGTATCTGAGTGTACCTGGTGTTATCTGCGTGTACGTGCGTGTACACGCGTGAACGTGCTTGTACCCGCGTGTACCCTGGCCGTGTACGCTGCGTGTACGTGCGTGTGAGCCCCCGCGCCGCCACACGTCCGGGTGCGTGCCTCACTGGCGCGGTCATGCGTGTAACGGCGTGTACGTCCCGCGAGTGGTTATCGGCCCGCAGTGTATCTCCGTGTGCGTCGTTGCCAATTAAAACCTTCACGCTAGTACGAGCTTGCGGGTGTTGAAGTTCCCGCCGGTACGTGCCTACCGGAAATCGTCGCCGCGCGACGTGCGAACTACAAGCGCTGCGTGTATGCCTGCGCGTACTGGTGTTAGCACGCTTGCGTTTTACGTGCGTGTTAAACGTGCGTGTTAGTGCGTGTATCTACCCGTTTTTGCATACCTCCCCGTGTTACACGTGCTGCTCGCGTGGCGTGCTACCGCCGTGCACTGCGTGCACGGTGCGTGTCACCCGCGTGTTAACGTCGTCGCTATCTGCGTGTACGTCGCTGTACCCGCGTGCACGTACCGTCGTGTAACGCCCGCGCGTAGGCGTGTCACCACGTGCACCAGTGCGTGTACCCCGAGTGCTACGTGCTGTACCCGCGTGTAGTGCGTGTATCGCCGTGTACGTGGCGTACACCGATCGCCGTCGCGCCAAGTGTAGCATGATTTCTAACGAAATCACTCGCAAGGTCCAGCTTGATATTCGTAACGTCAATCAATTTGCATTAGGCGATTTTCGTAAGAAATCATTTGGTCATTACTGATTTCGTAAAAGCGAAATCACATCCGCAGATAGTTGTTTCGTGAATCGAACATCCATCTCGCATAGTTGATTTCGTAACGACAATCACTTGAGTAGACTTGATTTCGTTAAGCATTATTTCGTAAACGAAACTCACATCGCAGGAGCATGATTTCGTAAAAAATCACTCGCACAGTAGTAATTTTCGTAACAGAAATTCACTTTTGTAGACTTGATTTCGTCACGAAACAATCGATTCTGTCAACGAAATCAAGTGTAGCAGAATTTCGTAACGAAATCATACGCAAGTAAGCCTGGAGTTCTCGTAACGAAATCACTTCGCAGCTTAGCTGATTGCGTACCCGAAATCACGTCGCAATCAGTTGATTTCGCTACGAAATCACTTTGTAGACTTTGATTTCGTACCGAAATCCACCTGTTCGAACTAGACTTTGATTTCTCGAGTTATTGATTTCGTAACGAAATCACTTTGTAGACTTGATTTCGTAACGAAATCACTTTGTAGACTTGATTTCGTTACGAAATCAATGATTTCGTAACGAAATCAGTTATGCAACACTTGGCGCCCCATATAAAACAACCAACAAGTGCTAGCGATAAATAACGCCATCTCGTAAGAGTGAACACGGGTCATGAAGTCAGAATATTTCTTGTAAACATGTTCCTTGTTTCACGTAAGTACCGAACGAAATTAATTATGGTTATATCAGGAGTGGCATAATAGAGATGATAGATAGGATCTCTATATTATGACACTCCTGATAATATATATATTATGACACTTCTGGTTATATTATAAGTATAAAACGTTTTCACGTCGATTATTCGTGTAAGTACCATCGTCTCGGCTAACGAACGAGCGTCGGCTTCCTTCTCCATGAATGCTCCCCGGCCATATTTAACATCCAGTACTAAAGCTGTCAGGTTTTCAGCGGCCTTCTTTGATACTATAGAGGCTGCGAATACACAAATAATCGTCTACCCCTCATGCACTATATAGTGTTCAATTGTGTATACCGCTGGTAGGCCTATGGCAGCAAGTCCAAGATGGTATAATATAGTTATACTTACGACGTAGGAACGCGGCTAGAAAAACTCACCACCGCTTTTTTTCGTTCTAGATTGAGGTATAAACTTTATAAATAAGGTATTGAGGGTTGTTATTATGTATATTTGTTTCATTCGTATTTGACTGAACCTGTCAGTGACCACACGCGTTGGAATAACTTTCTTGTTTTCTCGGCTGGGCATACTTTCCTTCTAGAATGTTTTATAAACACAACAATAGAAAAGATAAGCAATTCGCAAAGATAATGCAGCCGTGTAACACGTAAATGAGGTCTTCGTCATCTTAATCGAGTTAAATTACACGCAATAAGAGGCAGACTGTCCACAGTTGATGATACATCTCGCATCGCGTAAAGAACACGATCGGCTGGCACTATGTCCTTGGTCTGGCCGACGATACAACAGCCGACATTTGCCAATATGTTCCTGCAACAGCAACGATTGAATGCAACCAATAATAACAATTATAACCTCGCCTAAAATACGCGGCACAGGTTTTTTAAGCGATTCGAAAACGTCTGTCAGTAAATATTATATAATGTATATAATTTATATATATGTAATTATAATATTATATTATATATATATAAATTATATATATATATATATATATATAATATATACATATACATAAAGGCCTTAATTGTGTGTATGTCCTCAATTGTATGGTGGGTATCATGAAACTTCGCCGTTCATACAAACGACAGGCGCACCTGATTTGGTCAGCGGTGATGGACGAACAAAAACCAGGAATGGACTCAAGCTTGTCCAGCGTGCCACCCGTATGGCCAAGACCTCGACCCGAAATCATTGGTACTTTTACGCCACATGCTGCAAGTGCTGGTGCCAGGGCTAAGCTCACTTTGTCACCGACTCCACCGGTACTATAACGGAATAAAGTATACATCTTATAATACAATATATATATATTATACATATTCTCAAGGTTATACGTACTTATTATCTACTGCTGCCGCTGCTGCTGCTGCTGCTGCTGCTGCCGCCGCTGCTGCCGCCGCCGCCGCCGCCGCCGCCGCCACCGCCACCACTACCACTACCACTACGGCACTACCACTACCACTACCACTACCACTACCACTACTACTACTACTACTACTACTACTACTACTACTACTACTATATACTACTATATACTACTACTACTACTACTACTACTACTACTACTACCACTACCACTACCACTGCCACTGCCACTGCCACTGCCACTGCTACTGCTACTGCTACTACTACTACTACTACTACTACTACTACTACTACTACTACTACTACTACCACTACTACTACTACTACTAAGATATATTCATACTACTATGATACTACGATAAGTAAAGTTATTCGTTACATTCTCTTTACAACATTTCTCCCGATTGTAGTATCTGCCTGACGATAGAAATTCTACTCACATGCATTTCCTCTCGTGATAGTTATTCGGGCCAAATGGCAAACAAGAAGCATGGTCACATTTGTAAATGTGTCGACAGCCATCTTGGAATATGGCTAAATATAATATTAATCGCCATAAAACCAGTTTCACCGCATAGCCCACTAAAATAGTGGGTACAAACACTACTTGTCCTCCTCTTCATTTCTTTGGTTTTAAGATTATTGTAAAAATGTGTGATTTCGAATAATGTTATTGGTGGCCAATCTTGCAATATGCGGCTCTACACAACGGCTAACAATTACACATTGGGTCGTGCAATTTATAAGCAGAGATCCAACCATTCAGATTAGCGGCACCATAATCCACTATATATAT
>NW_014577277.1:32467-36239 GCF_000485595.1 Priapulus caudatus | reverse complement strand
AAAATTGTATAAAGATTATTTTTACACCAGATGAGCAGGCTGTGGATTTTAGACATGTTGCTCTACTAAGAATTCTGCTTCGTTTGACACCAACACCAGCTTTTTCCGGGTAGCATCGATATTTCATCTTCAACGACCGGACGTTGTGCACATGGTGTCACTGAACTTCATTTAGCCGCAACGTCAGTTAAAAAGTCAAGGTCATAGCAAGCCCTCGGCATTTGCCGTTGGGAGACTGCACTGTATCAATAACCAAACGCAGCATACATAGTACGCTATAGGACTACACACACGCACGCACGCGCGTACACACGCACACACATAGGGTTAGTCAGAAAGATTTGAACGAGCCAGGTCAAACAGAGGTCAGGGAGACATAGACCCTACGGGCTATACTAACTGTTCTGGAGTATATATAAATACACATTTCGTATTTTATATTCACTTCTAATAATATACAACCTATATGTACAGCAATTAAATTAATAAACTACTAAATTATCAGGATCGAGTGTATGAAACACATTACGTGTTTATACAGACGTACCATATGCCGTTTACTATACGCAACTGACCTATTTGGCATTCCGCTATGGTTTCTTTCACAACAGAATCCACGATGAAGTCCATTTCCTCTTTTAGCAGCTCCCCGCCATCTCTCTTTTTAGCTATGAGGTCTGGTATCCGATATAGCTTCACAGGCTTCGTGGCATGATTCTTTTGCGAAATAGCCGACATCGTTGTATACGCGTAGACTTTAACTGCTTGATAAAGTCAAACACGATGAGCCACGTATCGTAAAGTTAGACACACACGCACGCATGTACGCACACTATCAGCCACGTAGTGGAGAAAAAGCAGGAAAACGAGTTCATCTGGCTGTATATCGTCTCGTAGTGGCAACGGGCCAACAAGCAGCAGCGTTGATCAAATTTCCAAGCCGACCTTGACGTACGTACGTCACTATGATAATTTATATTACTAGTTAGCACGTGTTTCCTGGCCGCGGGGAACGCGAATCCCAGTTGCAACAGCATCAGCACCAGGACCAAGATAAGACTCACAATGCATCACCCTTATATATCTAACGTTTATCAATTATCAGTATAAACATCTTCATTCGTTGTAGGAAGTCAAAACATGTCAGCATACCCAGAGTAAGAATTATCCTGTATACATGCAGTAGCTTGAGGTAAAAAAGAAATTCTCGTCTTTTTAAACATACATCAACAGCGTATTAAGAAACCATTAAGCTATACGATAAGGACAGATTAAGATATATATATTAAGATATTATATATAAGATTAAGATATACGATAGCTTAAGGAAGAGCGTATTAAGCTTTTTAATACGCTCTTGATATACATGCATATATAATGTCGTATTATATTGTAATGGCCCTAGGGGTCACAGGCACTTGAAACGTCTCAATAAAAAAAATAATGGTAAATAAACACGAAATGTATTTACTACCAAAGTCTTAATGTTTCTCTACTCTATTTCGCCTATTATTTCCATTGCATAATCACATGTGAATGCCGGTCAAATGCTCATCTGCAACACACAAGTACATCGCACGCACGCCCTGTGCACAAACAACAAGAATAAGAGAATAAGAACAAAGATAAGAACGCTCTTATTCTTGTTGTTTGTG
Source organism: Priapulus caudatus (assembly GCF_000485595.1). NCBI lineage: Eukaryota > Metazoa > Priapulida > Priapulimorpha > Priapulimorphida > Priapulidae > Priapulus > Priapulus caudatus. The sequence continues at coordinate 34,584 of NW_014577277.1, read as the reverse complement.
CACAGGGCGTGCGTGCGGTGTACTTGTGTGTTGCAGATGAGCATTTGACCGGCAGTTACAGGTGATTATCGGCAATAATAGGCGAATTAGAGTAGAGAAACATTAAAACAGATGTCCCAAGTTGGGAAAATCCAAGAAAGGGATCACTTGTGATAATGGTCCATCGCCGTTTTTTCGCGGTGCGCAAAAACAGGGAAAAAGTTGTGGCGGCCTGCGACATGTGTTTGTCGCTGACTATAGCGCGCAGTACCTGTGCTTGTCAACGACACAACCATTCCATTCCAGTGGCCAGTGTAATGTTTCCCCAGAATATGTCATAGCTCTGGTTAACGATGATGTTTCAGATGCCGTCAATCCATGCAGATATATTGCCATCAGCAAGGCGCCTGTTGAAATATTGCGTTGACATTTTTACAATCTTTTGACATTTTTAATGGCCACAATATATAACTTTTTGCAGATATTCGATTTGACTATTAGAATAAAGACGGGATTTTCCTCCCTGTACTTATTTCAAGATCTCAAGTCGATTGTCAATTGAGTTTATTCGCACTCTCGTATAGCAGTGGCAACAAGAGCACTCGGAGATAGCAAACCTCCGCCACAGCGTAACAGTATTGCTGGTACACCCAATATAGAGTTTAATGAAATTTTCAGAAATTTGAAAAAAAAGATCGAGTATTTTTTTTGATGAATTTTGAATGCGTCCGAAGTCTTCCCAACAAAATTTTTTTTTTAATAAAAAATTAAATCCTGGATCCAGATCTCGATCCGGATCACCCCCAAAATCTAATCGATTGGTTCTTGGCCCAAGATCAACCCAAAATTTTACCAAAATCCGTCCGTAACTTTTTGAGATATCCCGTTGACAGACAAACCAACAAACAAACCAACAAACATACTAACAAACAAACTAACAGGGGCGAAAACAACCTCCTTAGCGTTGGTAATAATCGTATGCTGTGTGCTGGGTCGAGTGTAGTGTAGTGACGTGAGAAGAAGAAGAATAGCAGTGCACCTTGGGGGGGGGGGCTGTAGCTATAGTGCATCGTAGCTATATAGCATGCAGCCGTTGTGTCAACGCCTTTTGCGCGCAGCACCTACGCCTTGATCATATCTCCGTACAGCCAACGGGTTTTGCAACATTGTAACATTGCAACATACTTTGTTCACGTACCTCACCTGACCCGCGTGCACTTAGAATTAATGCATCGCTTCTCTCACACCCATAGAAATATATAGAGACACAATATAGTCTAACTAGTATATTATTTCTATGCGCACACCACTTCTGCGCTCTGGCCAGTGTTCCCTGAATGTGGCCCGTAGTAGAGGATATGTTACGCAATCGCATGTGTGCAGACGTTTGATAAATATCGCTAAAACAATTTTTAACTACGAAGGGGGGGGGGGTAGAGACATGTGTTCCATAACAAATGACCACACGTTCAACATACATCGGAAAATCCCCCATTTATCAGCACAAACTATACATATATTAGCATCGTAGATATTGTACAGATTGGTGATTAACGAATGCGGTGGGTGCAGGAAATATAATTCGGTATTTTAATTAGCATTTTACCATTGTGCGCTGCAATTCAATCACACCAGGAGCGTATAATGACATTGTCATTATACGCTCCTGATCACACGACACCTCATTACGGCATCGCAGTAAGCAATAAGCAATTATACGCCATTATATTGCGCTATTATTATACGCGCTATTATTATTATCGCTATGATTATACGCAAATATAAGTCGCTTAAGCAATTATACGCCATCGCAGGCAGAATTGTTTAAATAGAGACGCTTTTTGAACAGACGGGTAGAGTCCAGCGTCGCTTCTCTAGGTGTGAGTATGGTTGTACCTTCGCATTGTCTTGTGTATCTTGTACTGTGTGCATATGTGTTTAAACTCTATGGAGATAGAGAGAGAGAAAAAAAAGATAAATAGATTGAGCGCGAATGAGAGCGCGCGCGTGAGAGAAAGGCACAAGAGAGAGCGAGAGAGAGAGAAAGAGAGAGAGAGGAGAGAGAGAGGAGAGAGAGAGAGAGAGAGGAGAGGAAAGAGAGAGGAGAGCGAGAGAGAGAGAGAGAGAGAGAGAACAGA
>NW_014577277.1:13607-27835 GCF_000485595.1 Priapulus caudatus | reverse complement strand
ACACACACACACACACACACACACACACACACACACACACACACACACACACACACACACACACACACTACACACACACACACACACACACACACACACACACACACGGCGGTGCACGGGCGGGAATTATTTCCACAACTTACTCTTAATTATAATGTTGTTGTTTGTTGACGGTACAATGAAATTGTGTCGTGAAAGTGCATGTGTTGTTATCGTAGTGCGTACGTCTTCATGCCTGCATGACACACATTCACTTTATCGCTCGGTAGCGCCATCTAGCTGCTGTTATGGGTCCTATAATTATATAGCAGCATTAGGCAGTATGTATCATAGATATTATCAAGAGTGGATAATAGTGTCTCTATTATCCACTCTTGATATTATCAAGTCTATAATAGAAGATATGCTCTGTTATCTATGTTTCTATCTGTGTTCCTTCGTTTCTATCTGTATGTTTCTATCTGTGTGTTTCTATCTGTATGTTTCTATCTATGTTTCTATGTTCATCTCTGTTTCTATTATGGACTCTTGATATTATATAGATATCTAAGGTATTGTAGTCGGGAAATCACAACTACAAAGATGAATTCAGTGGATTTGTAGTAAGCTGTAAGAACTCAAGAATGACACATTAAGCCAGAAATAATGCACAATAATATTTAATCAAGACGATTCATATTTGAGTAACAAGATTCTCTCTGCAAACCAATTCAAAGCATTGCCGCTTCTAACACAAATCACTATAGCCGCACAACTATACTCTACCAGTTAGAACATGCTGTCTACTGTCCGCTCGCTAAACTACACTATTTCTCTCTCCTCCTTGAAATCGACACGCGTTCGCTTTTATATGAGCGACCGAACTAGTCGTCTCTGCCCTCTTCACGTGACAGTTTTCCTACTTCATTGCCAAATACGGTAACCAACACGAGCAGGCGACTTCGCTTGCTCTTCGCTCCTTGGCTTAAATTGTACTGCGCAGTTCGACACAAGTTCCTGCATGGCCTCTTACGCCAAGTTATTCTTGACCAGGGATGAGTCATTGCCAACGTAGCCTGTGGCTTCTCCTTCTCGTGTTACTAGCTCCGGCTATCATCCCGTCCGCCACTATAGCAAGTCAAGCATTTGCTACTTTCATATGCAGCAGCTACATTCATGTAAATTGCCTGCTTACAGTATATATACTATTGTTGACGGCTGGTTGTATGGTGATACGATAAGGTATCGATGGTACGCTCCTTATATAGCTAATAGGCTCACCGTAATAATCTTGAATTAGCAGTGACGCGTCATAGAACCATATGTCTGTATGAAAAAATACGGTGCGATCCCACGTTTCCTGCTATTATCATATTTGGCACTTCCTATTTGTTATCAAATTTTATATCCTTGTTGTTGTTTTTTACAAAAAAGTCTTCATGTGTTAACAATTTACAGTATAATATAAGCCCTTCCCGGCCATGAACACGTTGTGACAACTGATATGACAATTAAGTTTCTCGAAAGGAAATCGTGAAAGTGAGTTTAGAAGTATTTTTGCTTCTCGCCGGAGGTAGTGATGATATTCAAGGCAGTATAGTTAATTAATAATTACAGTATATATAATTATAATTATAATTAGTTAATTATAGTTAATTGAGTACAGTGTAGAGCACGCCAGACCCAGCGTACCCGGATGATACTCTGCTTGTTAAGCGTTTCGATGGTGCTGTCCCTGGCGAATGAAGCGAGTCAACTACTCAAAATGGCATCAGCTGGCGGTTATTGCAGTGCGGGAAATTGTTCCAATACAAGGAAGAAAAACCCAGATATAGCGTTTTTCAAGTTTCCCACAGAGCAGGATGGGTACTAGATTTATCACGTGTTGCATGTTATATACGTTTGCAAATAATAAATTCGTTAGGACGGCAGTGACACATGCAGTAACTCACTGACTGCTGTGCACACGAACAGAGACAGTACTTATTGATTGTTTAATCATATGTAATCATAATATCAATGTAAACTAATCTATAATTATATATATAAAGTTGTTCAGCCGAATTAGTCCGTACTCGCATAACAAGATAACTCCGCAGCCTAACGGAAAACTAAAGATATTTTCAGAATCAGCACGTCTGGTAGGTGGTTCTGGCTGAAACAAAAATTTTAAAAAGTTAAAAAGTTAAAAATTGATAAAAATTCTATTCATCAATAGATGGCGGTGCGTACAGATTAACATCACGTACGTGTGAATCCACGTTTGATGCGCTTAACGGCGCAGTGGCCTAATCGCTAGAACATCTGTCTCCTACACCGGGATTCCGGGTTCGAGTCCCTGCTGGGAAATTTATTTGCTTCTTTTTTCCTTTTTTCCCTTTACCTACCTCTTTAGTGTGTATTATTGTTTATTTTTTATTTATTAATTATTTGTATTTTTAATCTCTTTTATCTTTTGATTTCTTATGATTTTTTACTGTTTGGGATGGGATGGGATGGGATTTGGGATGGGATATTGGATGGGATGGGATGGGATGGGATGCGGTGCGATGGGATGGGATGGGATGGGATGGGATGGCATGGAATGGAATGGATGGATGGATGCATGGATGGATGCATGGATAGATAGATAGTTGGATTTTTTTGGGCGTTTTCCTTTCAACCAAGCGGTCACCAACTGAGTAACGCCACTGATTTCCCCGGGCAACGCCGGGTATTCCGCTAGTACAAGATACAATCTTGTGAAGCTAACAGTTAAAGGTAGGAAAAACACTACTTGGTTCGGTGATCTGTGTAATTCTGCTGCCCTTTGTTCTGTGAAAAATTCCAGTTAAAACGATATGCAATTTGTAAATAATACACCACATCATTACATGACACATGTAGATGATCATGTACATAGACTTCGGAAGTGGATCTGCAACATAAGAAGAGCCGATATTGACGGGTTAAAAGACATCCAATGCAAATATCTGCTAATTTGCGAGGATCATTTTGAGGCATCTCAATTTATGTGCTCGCTGACAAGGGTTAAAGTCACTGGCTGCTTTGAAAAGTGATATGCTGTACCTATTTAAAAATATAACTATTATTAGTATGGGAAATTAGTAAAATACACTGCTTTCTCTGCTTCTCGTCGTGTGACTCATGGGTCGTTATACATGTACTAGGCTTGATTTCATGAAATATACATAAACAGAAAAATACGTTTGAGAAATATTCACTGCTGGTCACTGAAGTATATCATTATTGCTTATGGCAATATCAAAGCTAAATCAACACATGCTGAATAATTAATCAACAAAACAAAAAAATTCAAACTGTCTGTATTTTACCTTATTTTCCATAATTCCTTCACCCGATCCCTTCCACCTTTATTAAAAACACAAGGGCAAGTAAAAAAATTTAAGAGGCTAAGAAAGGATGCAGTTCCATCTCTGATAGAAGTCAGTAACCCTCCTGCACTCCCAACTTAGAACCAAGCAAAATCGTAAATTGCTGAAGCTCCAGCACTTGTGATTAAGCTTCTTAGCAATAAATGTGATTAATGGTATTTGAGTACAAAATATGAAAATTATATCGTCTTTATTATTTTTATTGTTTGCAGAAAAAACAAACATCTGACAAAATCCGGTCACAGACTAAGGAATAAATTAAACTAAAGACTGTAGCACAGTATACCGTGTGCAAATTACGCATTGTGATGTATTGTGTGTATTGTGCATTAGTCTGTGATACGGTGTGGATGATCGTTTTGCATGTAAAAATAAATGTATAGCCGTTTAATAGAGCAAAATCTACTTTCAGACTAACATTTGACCTTCTAGATTCAGGAATGTATAATTAAACTCCAGTCCAAATATTAGAATTAACAATAGAGACGCTTTAATGTTACAACATTACACATCCACGGTCTGTCACCACAGCCAAATTTTTAGTGTACCGCTTCATTCGCTGGGCGGCGCCACCATTCAATTGCATTACACTATTTTAGCGTATCGTCCAGTCTGTGTATCCGTTAGTCTGTCGGGGAGGGGTTACCAGCCCGGCCGTTGATCAGTCGCTGTGTGTGTGCCTGACATAATTGATTGTAATTCTACTGACAGCGGCGAATATTGCTGCGCGCTGCCACGGCTCGGGGTCGTTGACATATATATCAATGGTACATAACAGAGATCGCTATGATGCGATCGGTCCCAAGGCAGACGAGGCGAGGCATGGTGCGTCCGGTGCTAAAAACAAACGTGAGGGCTATTGTTGAAAGAAGTCTACAATAAATAAGTTATTCTTATAAAGCTAAGGATTAAAAGCCATACAAAGTAATCCTGCCGCAAATTGGGTCACGCGTTGCAGCTATTTGTCTAGAGAATCGCCGTTTTTGGGCATATTTTTTCCGGTGAAATTCGGCACTGGAGTGCAATAATTGCAATTATGCCACGCCAGTTGGATGCCTCGTGACGTCTACGAAAACAATAGAAGTAAAATCGGTCTTGTCGATGTAGTTGTGACATTCCGCAAAGTGTGAGCCATGTGACCGGTAGGCCATTTTTGTGTTGAAACGGATATCGACTACTTTGTAGAAATTCGCATCATGGAGCTGGCTAAAAGTTTCGAGCGAAGCAATAGAGGCATGAATCTGTAGTTATTAAACATCGAAATAAAGTGTAGCTTGTGTATTCGACGAAACAGGTGAGTATTTCTGTTCAATGCTTATTCAGGCCTGCTGGCTAATGGCCGCCTCTACTGTTGTAACACCACCTTAAGCGGCCTGGTAAGGAAAGCTGTTCTGGCCAAGAACAAACCGTAAAGAACTAACGAAGTGACAGGGGAATGAAGCGAGGGGGCGAGCCGCGGCATGCACTTACGCTGTGAGCGCTACCGGTGTGGCCCTAACGCTTCAGCTACCAATCATTGAGTCTGTGGCTAGAGGCCACCCCATTCAAGGTTCTTAAAAAGCTTTCCGACTGATACTCTATACAAGTATACGGAATTACTGTTTTTAATCGTCAACACAGCAAATGTTTATTGATGGACTCCTGATTACATGTGTCTACAAGCGCGTTCTCCTTCCACGAATTTTTTTTCCAACTCCCTCAGCCCTAGCACACAGCTAGGCACTTGGAACGTGGTTCAATAATAAAAATGATTGGTAAATAAACAACGAGATGTATTTCCTATCAAAGTCTTTAAAGTCTCTCTACTGCTGTCCTTCGCCTATTATTACTAATTATTTTCCTGGTAAAATGAAATGCTGTTTCAAATGCTCCTACTGCGACATAAAACTTTAACCGCACGCACGCACAACGCTGTGCCACGAAACACAAAAACAAGAGAATTTAATATACGAATTGACGGCTAATAATATCGCTATTCTAAACACCAACGCACATATATGGCGGTAATCGCCTAAAATGCGTATGTGCGCATGTGGGCGGTACCATTCTCCTCAACGCCCCCTCCCGCCTCATTCCCATTTCGCAGTAACGATTCTTCTCGCTGGTAGCCCATAGATCGCGGTTGTTTCTCAACAGCTTGAGCTAATAACAGCACCGCACATTTATACCAATCTTTCTTCGGCCGCAATAGCACCCAGCGGTTCAACGGCAACGCCTCCCTCTTCCTCCCCATCTCGCGCAGCGCCAAGTCATCGCCGACTCAAAGACACCATGCCATTCTTTACCGCGTGCTGCATCGCTTCCAGTTATTACAGCCGCGCTTCGTCTCGCATCGTCGAAGTCGGTAACGAACTGCGCGCAGCGACGTCCTGTCGGCGTGACGCGACGTCCAGGACGTGTGTGAAACAAGCCACCTCCGCTGCGCTGCTGCTGCTTGCCGTTCACACATCTGCACCAGCCACCACGAACCCCATCATTCCACGAGTAGCGTAACGCGGCAGCTCCCGCTTGGCAGACCGAAGGATCGCTGCGAGCGTCGCTTGCTGTCGAAAGCATCCGTCCCGTCTCGCACACGGATGCCGTACATCCGACGTACGAGCCTCCTGGGAGAACGTCCGTGACCGCCTCTCCACTTCCGTGTATCCCTCACTCGAGTCGACCGTCGAATACTCTCGATCATTCCTTCGGTTTCGCAAACGGCAAGACTGCCGGAGTTTGGTGGCGAGTGAATCGCTCATCTGTAGATGGTCAACATGAGTGCGATCGCACTGATGAATGCCTGACGAAGGATCCCGTCCCCCCTGCTTCTTTCGCGCATCCAATGGCCTAAAGCGTTGTAGGTAGGATCGCGTGAAACTGCATTACACGACCGACCATCTGGTTTCTAGTGAGGTCTCACCGCTAACGGGCATTCAAATTGTACGTAACTCGTGTTGCCACGCTCAAATCATCGCGCGAGAACGGTAAAAGTGGGTGAATGAATTCCGGAAGTTTAGTATTGAACTGGCAGGGGCTAGCCAGCTTTTCCAAGAGGGGGGTCCTTTCCAAAAGGGATTCCAAACTCTAACTTACTACATGTTATTACGAATAAACTTTCGTTAACATTTTTCGTTCTCATTGCTTTTATATGTATCATACTGTGATCAGATATGTGCTATTATTTGGATACAAACCAGGAAGAATTCCGGATGCCTGGAACACCCCTGGCTACGGGCCCTTGAACTGTTCTTACTTATAAGCCCATTGTCCTTTAATTTATCTAACCCGTAATTGCGGCTGGTTAACCCTTTCAACGCCTGACAGCGTTAAAATATATACTTTTGCCATAATACCTGAATTCTTATCCTTACAAAAATCTCATTTTCCGCGTAAATACTGCGTCTTTCCGTTTTTTCTTACACGATAACGAAAACGGTAAAAGGGAAATAAGAATTCGTTTTGTACCGTCAATACGAAACGAAGTGGCGCTGCAGTCGACTCGCGGGCATGCCGCCCATCGCACCATGGCATCCTACCGACCAAGTAGTGATTCTGTCTCGCTCTGTTCGTCTGCCATTGAAAACAATTGATACTAATGCAATTTTAGAAAGAATTCCGACGGGACATTTCATAAAAGACAAGTAAAGAAATTCAGCATTATGGCACAACGCGCAGTACAGACTACAAGGTAACTACTCACGTACAATCTATCACTGTCTGCGGCGTAAGGCGGCAGCTCTGGTGGTTGGTGTTTCACGGTTATTAGAGAATAAATTATAATGGTGAATTTTGTGATTTTATTTGTTTAATAATTAAGCGTAATGTTTAGGCAAGTCCACTAGTGATGGAACTCCTAGGGCTAGGCTGCTACGGCGGTTTCCACAAGCAGTGTCAGTGTCGTGAGGAGTCGAAAAACTATATGGTAACATTGTTTTGTGGCTATGTCAATATTATTTAATTAATATTATCTGATAATATGAATATCATATAGAATTATGATTATGTTAGCCTATTACAGTATACTATTAGTATTACTACTAGTGAGAAGACTAGTACAAAATGTATTGGATGGTATTGCTACTACCGATCGATCTATAGCGGGTAGGATAGCTACATCAGGCGTATAAGCTATGGCGCCGTAGACGGGGTGTGTCACATCAATGAACACATGGCTGCCCTAGGAAGGAAGCTCTCATGATTAAATTTTGGCACAAGTCTAACCTTACCTCTGACAAGCTGAGCCGTTACATTACAGCTGACGTCTTTAGTGCAATCCACGAACCAGTAGAGTATATGACTGCCCATGTCCATGCGAGTGATATATAATCCGTGCCTGCCAGTGAGTTTGCAAGGTGATATGACCCTTTCAATCTTGAATCTGCCATGCCAAATTTATGGTGTTGCACAAAAAATCTAGAGTTTGAAAAAAGCTGAAGAAAATGAGAATAAGAGTGAAAGCGGAGAAAAGGACGAGATTAGAAATTTGTTTCTTAACACAGAATTCCCCATTTTTGGAAGAAAGAGTGTTGAATCTGCTCGAGGGAGAGTGAGATCTAGAGAATGAGAAACAAAGAAAGGAATAGAGGCACTATAGACAACAGAGGAGAGAGAGCGATGAAGAGGAGAGAGAGAGAGAGAGAGAGAGAGAGGAGAGAGAAAAACCTCAGAAAGATCTGTCAGAAGAGAACTACATGTAGGTTGGGACAGTCAGTTTTGTTTGGTGATATAGCATAGGTTGATATATAGGTGACACAGACAGTGGATCGTGTAATGAAGGAAAGATAGTTTTGTCGAAGTGCGCGTTCAATAATATATGTCCAGTTTTTACTGATTCTGTCGGCCTAAGTGCCTAATGCCGTAATCTCCGCTGGTAAACTTACAGTCGCGACGCAATGTGTAGTTACAGTTTCGTGTGCACAGCGAGCGATTCGGCATCCGGCGTCACATCGAAAAGATTCGGCGCTACTCTAATCCGGGGGTAGGGGAGGGGTTACCTAGCCCGCGGTGCATCAGCCCTCGCTGGTGGCTTGAAAGGGGTGCGTTGTGTATTAGGGTACCTTAAGCCTAACCCTAGACGCGTAAACCACTAACGCCTATTACCCTAACGCCTAACCTAACCGCTACCCTAACCCTAACCCTAGACCCTAACCCTAACCCTTAACCTTTAAACCCCTAACCTAAAACCCTAAACCCTAACTCAATCAATATCATATCATATCATATCAAATCATATCATATCATATCATATCATACCATAACATATACCATATCATAATATCATATCATATCATATCATATCATTCAGTATCATTCATATCATATCATTACTTCATATCGATATTATAAATATCGTTTTTATATGGTATACACTTTCGCGCGCTATGTTTGTGTCCTTGCATATATATAATTATATATAATATTGTAGCGACCAATATTACATTCAGGTTATACTATCAACGGGGCATCCATTTCATTAAGGCTCGCGCTACATGCATTCGTCAACATCCATAGAGAAATATCAAAGCATTCCTTATATGTGACGGATCTTGCACGGCAGATCAATACGGCATTGTCGTCGCAGGTACTAGGAACCATCGAGAACCGGGCATACCAAATTATTCAGTATTGAACATATCCAGTCCATCTAACACCGCGACCTATGAGAGTGACGATGGCGCACGTCTTGGCGACGCCATCGTAGAGGTAGAGAGAAGATGACGGCGCATGCGCAGGACATAAGAGCGGGAAGAGGGGAATAGAAATAGGGCGTTGGCGCGTATCGTGGTACACTGTTTACCTGATCGCACTAGCGCTTGGTACGATCTAGTTCTTGTCACCGATTTTCGTTCCAATCAAGATACGCCTTGTCCTTTATCCACAGTATTCGCCTTTGACTATTTGTTCTCAGTTATTCCCCTACCTTCCTCACTCACTGTTGTGTGGCGTCACGCTATACGCTACAATATATATAGCGGTATATAGGTCACTTGTTCTTAGATTTACGATTACGTTAGATCACGAGAACCGACCGATCGATGATACCTGGTTACTGAGACTGATCGATCGACCCATCGTGGCCACTGGACCAACTACGATTCAAACACCACATAGACCCCTCGCTATTCCACCCCTGCCAATAGACTACTCAACTCACGGGCGCACTCAGCAGTAGGAAGGGGAACACGACAATAGATTTCTGCCATAAATAGGGTAACGAACGTATATATCACAAAACAGTAGAGAATTGGTTTGTAAATCGCGGCATAATCAGCAAGCTATTCACGAGCTTGCTATTATGGTTCGTACATGCTGCCGCATTCATTGATTACATTCTGCTCGTTTTGTCTTCAGTCGTTGCAACTCGTATTAACGATATGGCGTATATGTAATACCGTCGAAAGACGGATAAGTAAATATCTAGGAATAGCCTATTGTTCTGGTTGGCATATATGACCAGCTGTGTAAAGTCGTAACGCGAGAATAGACAGGATAGAATTAGGCCAATTATAGACAAGCATGTAGTACGGACTGACTAGAAACAATAGGTAGGCGTGTCTACCTATGGCAGTATATAACCGCGTATGCGACCAGAGAACGACACAGAGCGATAGTGTAATCGAAATACAGGCATATAATATCTTGGTTAGAGACAGCGACTGACAGCTTATACCTCGTAAGTTATGTGAGGTTTCCTCGCGTACTACACTGTACGCATTCGCCACGTTATGGGCGGATGCTAGTTTAAGTAGTGTCAATAAAAGTAATTTCATGAATACGTCATACTGTGCGTTATCAATCATTCTTCCATTCGTTCACATAGACGCTAGCAAGGGTGTATTAAACGCACTCACGCGTAACCACTGACGCGATCACGGGTAGCAATAGACATCCTTACATATATAACAAGCCCGTAGGCGCAGCGTCAAGGTCACCAACAGAAACGTCGCCGCGACGAAACATTATAAATCACAATTATAATCATAATCATATTCACAATTATATTCATAAATCATAATTATAATTACAACCATAATCATAATTCATGAATCGTAATAAAAAATATAATCGAATAAATAAACCGCTATATAACGTTTTAGTTATCAACGAAATGCGCCCTCCTGCATGCTCGCTCACTGCGACCGTTAGAGACAGCCAGCGTTCTCCGCATCACAACACGGGCAGCGCATCGGCTGGATCCGTCACCGGCATCGGCGGGTGGCCGCCATCTTGCAGCAGTTCGCCGACCGTCGCCACGTAGCTCTCGGCGAGCGCCTTGAAGGCGTCCGAGAACGGATCGAACTGCTTCGCGTCGCCAGCCGTCGCCGACGGTCGATGGAAGTCGCCCTCGATGTATCTGACGGCGCAGCTGAGTCGCTCCTCGAAGTCCGACGCGGCGTCGACGCGCAGGAAGCGCGCGATGCGACGCAGCTGCGCGGTTGCGTCGGCGCGCACGTCGTTGTAGTGGACGACGAGCAGCGGGCGCACGCTGCGCAGGTAGACGGAGTTGAGCAGGTACCAGGCGCGCAGACGCTTCGTCGCGAAACCCTCCCAGCCGCGGCTCGCGAAATCCTCGCGATGGAGTTGTCCCGTGTGGCTCTTCGTGCGCATGAGCTTGTAGTCGGCGACGATGCAGCGGTACGGGTGGCGCACGATCAAGATGGCGCCCGAGCCGTTGACGGCCAGCACGACGGATCTCATGTTCTTGTGCGACTTGACGACGATCGTTGTGCCGTCGTTGCGCCGCTGTCTCTCACCGACGAACTGGCGCGCCATGAGATCCTTGTCCTTGTAGATGCTGCCCGTGAAGACACCCGACGTCATCTCGATAAGGTAGCGCAGCCACGTGTTTCCGGATCCGGGCGCGCTGGCCAGAGCGACGACAGGGTGCGCTCCGATCGGGTCCAGGCAGACGAGCGAGCATGGTGCGTTGCCGTGCTGAAAACAAACGTGGAGGGCTATTGTTAAAGAGCTACAATATAAGGTTATTCTTATAAACTAAGGATTAAGGAGGCATACAACAGTAAGCCTCCGCAAATTGTTCACCGTTGCACTATTTGGTCTCTAGAAACGGCCTTTTTTGGCATATTTTTTTCCGGTGAAATTCGGCACTGGAGTGCAATAATTTGCATTATGCACGCCAGTTGGATGCCTCGTGGACGTCTAGAAAACATTAGAAGTAAAATGGGTCTTGTCGTGTAGTTGTGACATTCCGTCAAGTGGCGTAGCCATGGTGACCGGTAAGCCATTTTTGTGTTTGAAACGTGATATCCGACTACTTTGTAGAAATTCGCATCATGGAGCTGGCAAAAGTTTCGAGCGGAGCATAGAGCATGAATCTGTAGTTATTTAACATGAATAAAGTGTATGTTGTGTATGCGACGAAACAGTGTGAGTATTTCTGTTCTATGCTTATTCAGGCCTGCTGCCTATGGACGCCTTCTACTGTTAGAATTCCAACTCCCACAGCCCTAGCACACAGCTAGGCACTTGGCACGTTTCAATAATAAAATGAAGGTAAATAAACACGAGATGTATTTCCTATCAAAGTCTTAATGTCTCTCTACTCTCCTTCGCCTATTATTACTAATTATTTCCTGTAAATGAATGCTGTTCAAATGCTCCTCTGCGACAAAATTTCACCGCACGCCCCCACCCCCAGCGCCAAGCACGCCCGACTCAAAGGTACCCATGCATTGCTCACCCGTTGCGTGCATCGCTCCAGTTTATACAGTCGCGCTTTGTCCCGCATCGTCGAAGTCGGTACGAACGCCGCAGCGACGTCCTGTTCGGCGGTGACCGACCGGCAGGACGTGGGTGAAACAAGCAGCTCGCTGCTGCTGTTGCTGCCACGTATGTCATGCTTCACACATCTGCACCACGAACCCGCATCATCCACGGTAGCGTACGCGGCAGCTTCCCGCTGGCAGGCGAGGATGCAGCTGCGAGCGTCGCTGCTGCCGAAAGCATCCGTCCCGTCTCGCACTACGGCCGTACATCCGACGTACGAAGCTCCGGGAGCGTCCGTCCGCCTCCACTTCTGTGTACTCCTCACTCCCGTCGAATACTCTCGGATCCTTTCCTTCGGTTTCGCAAACGCCGGAGTTTGGTGCGAGTGATCGCTCATCTGGTAGAGGCACATGAGTGCGATCGCACTGATGATGATGCCGACGAGGATCGTCCTGCTCTCTCGCGCAGCCATGCTAGCGTGTAGGGTAGCGAGCGCGTGAAACTGCATACACCCGCCAGCTGGTTCTAGTGATGTGCTCACCGCTACGGCGATTCATAGTTGCTACGAAATCGTGGTTGCCACGTAATGCATGCGTGACGGAAGGTAAAAGTGGGTGAATGAATTCCGGAAGTTTAGTATTGAACTGCAGGGGCGTAGCCAGCCTTTCCAAGAGGGGGGATTCCTTCCAAGAGAGGGGATTCCTTCCAAGAGAGGGGATTCCAAACCTACTATATGTATACTAATAAAACTTCGTTAAAATTTTTGTTTCATGCTTTTATATGTACATACTGTATCAGATATGTGCTATTTTGATACAAACCAGGGAAGATTCCGGAATGCCTGGAATCACCCCTGGCTACGCCCTTGAACTGGTTCTTACTTATAAGCCCTTGTCCTTTATTTATTCTACCCAGTATTGCGGCTGGTTAACCCTTTCAACCCTGACAGCGTTAAAATATATTTGCCATATACCTGGTTTTTTTCTTCAAAAATCTTGCATTTTTCCGCGTATATACCGTCTTTTCGTTTTTCTTACACGATAACGAAAAACGGTAAAGGAAATAAGAATTCGTTTTTCGTACCGTCAAACGGAAAACGAGTGGCGCTGCAGTCGACTCGGCGGTGCCATGCCGCCATCCACCATGGCATCCACCACCAGTAGTGATTCTGTCTGCTCTGTTCGTCTGCCATTGAAACAATCGAACATGGCATGTTTAGAAGAATTCCACGGACTCATAAAAGACTTAATAGAAATTCAGCATATGGCACACGCGCAGGTAGCAGACTACAGGTAACACACGCACGAATCATCACTGTCTCGGCTAGTTAATGCGGCAGCCATGGTGGTTGGTGTTCACGTTATTAGAGAATAAATTATAATGGTGTATTTTGATTTTATTTGTTCAATAATTAAGCATATATTAGGCAAGTCCACTAGTAGTGAACCCTAGGACTAGGCTCTAGGGCGGTTTCACACAGTGTCAGTGTCAGTGAGGAGCGAAAACTATAGGTAACATTGTTGTGGCTATGTCAAATATTATTATTAATATTATGATAATATGATATCATATATGAATTATGATTATGTTATGATATACAGTATACTATTAGTATTACTACTAGTAGAAGTACTAGTACAAAATGTATTGGAGGGGTATTGTACTACCTCGATCCCGCATCTATAGCGGGAGGGATAGCTACACAGGTAAAGCTATTGGCCCAGTAGACGGGGTGTGTCACATAATGACACATGCTCCCTATAGGGAGAACCCTCATATAAATTTTGGCACAGCTGACCTTAGTGCACCACGAACCAGTAGTAGTATGATGACCCCATTGTCCATGCGAGTGTTTATCCGTCTGCCAGTGAGTTTGCGTATATGACCCTTCAATCTTGAGTCTGCCAATCCAAAATTATGGTGTGCACAAAAAACTAGAGTTTGAAAGTTGAAGCTGAGAAAAGAGTGAAAGCTGAGAAAGACGAGGATAGAATTTATTCTTAACACAGAATTTCCCATTTTTTGAAGAAAGAGTGTGAATGCTCGAGGGAGAGTGAGATCTAGAGAATGAGAAACAAAGAAAGGAATAGAGCAAAAAGGAATAGAGTCAAAGACAGAGAGAGCGAGAGAGAGAGAGAGAGAGAGAGA